>NW_026617194.1:0-18702 GCF_000801105.2 Raphanus sativus | reverse complement strand
GATATTGCCATATGTACCGAAACAGGCTAATCTGGAATCATCTGGATAGAAAGTGGGATATCTTCTTACTCACAACTCCTATGAGATTTATTCAACTTCCTGGTTATTCTCCACTGATTAGTGGTTCCAAATAAAGCTTCTTAGATCGTGGTTCATCCTGGTTTGATAAGAATCATGAAGATATTGCCATATGTCCGAACAGGCTAATCTGGAATCATCTGGATAGAAAGTGGGATATCTTCTTACTCACAACTCCTATGAGATTTTATTCAACTTCCTGGTTATTCTCCACTGATTAGTGGTTCCAAATAAAGCTTCTTAGATCGTGGTTCATCCTGGTTTGATAAGAATCATGAAGATAATGGCATATGTCCGAACAGGCAAATCTGGAATCATCTGGATAGAAGGTGGGATATCTTCTTGCTCACAACTCCTATGAGATTTATTCAAACTTCCTGGTTATTCTCCACTGATTAGTGGTTCCAAATAAAGCTTCTTAGATCGTGGTTCATCCTGGTTTGATAAGAATCATGAAGATATTGCCATATGTCCGAACAGGCTAATCTGGAATCATCTGGATAGAAAGTGGGATATCTTCTTACTCACAACTCCTATGAGATTTATTCAACTTCCTGGTTATTCTCCACTGATTAGTGGTTCCCAATAAAGCTTCTTAGATATTGGTTCATCCTGGTTTTGATAAGAATCATGAAGATATTGCATATGTCCGAACAGGCTAATCTGGAATCATCTGGATAGAAAGTGGGATATCTTCTTACTCACAACTCCTATGAGATTTATTCAACTTCCTGGTTATTCTCCACTGATTAGTGGTTCCAAATAAAGCTTCTTAGATCGTGGTTCATCCTGGTTTGATAAGAATCATGAAGATATTGCCATATGTCCGAACAGGCTAATCTGGAATCATCTGGATAGAAAGTGGGATATCTTCTTACTCACAACTCCTATGAGATTTATTCAACTTCCTGGTTATTCTCCACTGATTAGTGGTTCCAAATAAGCTTCTTAGATCGTGGTTCATCCTGGTTTGATAAGAATCATGAAGATAATTGGCCATATGTCCGAACAGGCAAATCTGGAATCATCTGGATAGAAGGTGGGATATCTTCTTGCTCACAACTCCTATGAGATTTATTCAACTTCCTGGTTATTTCTCCACTGATTATGGTTCCAAATAAAGCTTCTTAGATCGTGGTTCATCCTGGTTTGATAAGAATCATGAAGATATTGCCATATGTCCGAACAGGCTAATCTGGAATCATCTGGATAGAAAGTGGGATATCTTTCTTACTCACAACTCCTATGAGATTTATTCAACTTCCTGGTTATTCTCCACTGATTAGTGGTTCCAAATAAAGCTTCTTAGATCGTGGTTCATCCTGGTTTGATAAGAATCATGAAGATATGGCATATGTCTCCGAACAGGCTAATCTGGAATCATCTGGATAGAAAGTGGGATATCTTCTTGCTCACAACTCCTATGAGATTTATTCAACTTCCTGGTTATTCTCCACTGATTAGTGGTTCCAAATAAAGCTTCTTAGATCGTGGTTCATCCTGGTTTGATAAGAATCATGAAGATATTGCCATATGTCCGAACAGGCCAATCTGGAATCATCTGGATAGAAAGTGGGATATCTTCTTACTCACAACTCCTATGAGATTTATTCAACTTCCTGGTTATTCTCCACTGATTAGTGGTTCCAAATAAAGCTTCTTAGATCGTGGTTCATCCTGGTTTGATAAGAATCATGAAGATAATGGCATATGTCCGAACAGGCAAATCTAGAATCATCTGGATAGTGTGAGAATTAAAGAAATATGAGGTGGATAAGTGAGATTAAGTGTCTGGTTTAGAATGGACCAGAGAGAGTGAGAGTTTGTATGAGTATCAAAGAGAGTAAACAAGACTGCTGAGAGGATATGTAACTGAGAATGAGAGTTTAGAGAGTATGGAGAGTATGAGCTCGTGAGTAACCAGAGAGTATAGAGAGAATGAGAGAATGAGAGAGTTTGGTAACCAAAGTATGTGAAGAAAGAGTATTACTCTCCTTAGTTCAGTTTGTGATACATGAAGGCTTAATATAGCCAATACAGCAACTTGCAACAACATTAAACTATGAATAAACAAGAGAATCATAAACTATAATATTCTGGGGGAAAAGAGGATCAGAGCAGGCTGGTGTACTCAGAACTGCAGATAATGACCTTTCCTAACAGTCCTCTCTCTTAAGTCCAACATGTGACTTTTAAACTAATTTAATCCCCACTTGCCTCAGCTCTCTCCAACAGTCTGATGCTTCATTTAAACTTCAAATCTGCTTCAAAATATCAAGCTGGACGAGCTCCCCACATCCATTGCCTTCCAAGTCACTCTAGATTGAGTTTGGTTGCTTGGAAGCCAAGACTGTACGGACTGCCTTGTGTAGCAAGGTTGTAAAGCCCAAAATATCTTCAAGTATATCTTTTTCTCTTTGTCTTCTTTATTTCTCTAATGCAATGCATCACACACTCAGCCATGCTTCTTCCTTCTCCACTCTAGCAATAACTTGGTTCACAAGTCTGTATAAACTAGTCTCCACTTGAAGTATCCAGATCACTTCTTCATCTTCTGGACATTCCCTTATTTATTTCAACACTCCCCCTCAAGCTTGACCATAGGAGATCCTTGGGCAAGCTTGGAACTGAGAGTACTTGCCTCATTAAAAACCTAAGTGTGGAAAACCTCATGGGATAAAACCAACACTTAGGGAAAAAGAGTGCAAGCATCTAAGCTTAGGGATTGGCCAGTGGGTTTATGAGTCTTAGAATCATAGCATGAACTCATAAACCCTGGATCATGGCCCTCTCCAGTAGCAAGTAAGGCGCCACTTGCTTCTTACTTCATATGGTTCCTCTTGAACACTTTTCTTATTTAACAGCTTGTCTCCCCCTTGTTTCTGCTTCTTGCCTTCTTCTTGGGTTGAGATCAAGCCAACATGTCTTTGGGATGATGAGGAGTGTCTACCCTCCTGGCTTTCACTTGAATCTCCCACTTCAATTCCTTTCTGAATGGGCTTGCAAAGTCACATGTAGAACAGACTTGGTAGCGCCATTTGCTTCACTATCAAATCACCTTTGAGCTTCTTCTTATGACCAGAGCTTGTCTCCCCCTTTCTTCTCGCTTCTTGCCTTTATTTAGGGTTTGAGACAAAGCTTTCCTTTGTTCATGAGCTCAGTAGGTACCTGATTCAACAATACCAAAAATGCATGTATCAATTCTCAAGGGGCAAACCTATTCACACAGAAGAATAAGGATGGTTTTAGGTACTTCCCTTGCATCAGTTTCTGGAATATTAATGAGGAATGCTGAGCATTTGAATCCTCCACTCCATTTCTTCTCTCAACCAGCCTTGCATTGTTCTCTTGAATTTTAATTATGTAGGGGGACTTTGCAACTCCATGATTTGCCACCATCATGTGATTGCTCAGCCAAGAATGTCCCTGTTTGAATAATCATTATATCCTTGCATCTGGCTGGTGAGCACATTGAGGAGTGACAGCCTCTTCATACTGATCACTTAAGTCCTCTTTTAAATTGCCAACCTCTTGCTGGTCTTCTATAAGATGCTGAGAGCTCCATGGGTCTTCCTGGTAGCTCACTGATTCCTAAATCGCCAACCTCTTGCTGGCCTTCTATGAGGAAATGAGACACTGAACACTGAAAGCTTCATGGATCATCTGGTAGCTCACTGACATTCCCCTCCTCAAGCTTGACTTGAGTATAATGACAAGCTTGAACTTGAGCTTCAGTGAGCTTTGAAACTGGGAGCACAACAATACCAACACCTGCGCTTAAGCCAACCAGTTCACCATATTCCAGGAGCACAACAATACCAACATCTGCGCTTAAGCCAACTGGATCCCCATTTGTCTTCAGCTTCAATGTCTTTGGACCACCGGTCTCCTCATGACTTAGGTGATGGCCTTCCTTGTGAGACTCATGAACCAGGAGCACAACAGCTCCTACGCCTGCGCTTAAGCCAACTGATTCTTCTCACAAGATATCTCTCCATGGTCAGGAATATACACCAAGTGTAGGCTCTGAACAACATGGTCTCTTTTCTCCATGTGCAGGAATATGCATCTTGTGCAGGCTCTGATCAACATGGGCAAAAACCTTCTTCTTTGTCTCAGTTTGATGATGGACAGAATGCAACACTTGTGTACCTGAAACATCACTAAAACTCCAGCAAGAATCAGACTACACAAACTAGGATCAGACATTGATAACTCACCAATTCTGATCCCAATGTTTTAAGAAAATGCAATGGACATAATCTAAACAACTCAATCAGTTCAAATCCATGCAACCAACTAACTAAATGTTCAAGTATGATAACTCATCAATTACAAGACATTTAGACAACTTTAAAAAAAAATATTTTAACAGCAACAGAGCAGGAATTCAATTTAAAAGACAACCAAAAACTAGACAGTTCATCTAATCACTTTAAACAACACATGTATGCAACACAAGATCAGGAAACTCTCCTAGACCCTTTTTTTAAGCAATAAAACCAGACAGAAACTGAGACTAAGTAACTCACTTAGGCCAGAGATAACACAATCAATTATTCTAAGACAAGAACTAGTCATAACCATGCTAGCAAACTTAGAAATAATTTAAAAACCAGAACAACACACACAACTTAAGTATCATGGGACAGAAACTAGGTTCAACAACTCTAGCAACTTTAAACCTGTCCCAAGAATACCAAACACACCACTCAACACAACCAGACATAACTACACAAGCTATTATTCAGGGTTATGAGATTTATCTTACAGCCAAGGAACCTGAGCTGGTTCCTTGAACCTCCATAGATACATTGCTCATCTGAATTTGGCTGATTTGGAGTTTGGGTTCATTACCCAACTCCTTCTCCTTGTGTGCTTATTCTTGTTGCATGGCTCACCCTTGAATCCCCTTGTACTTTGAGCTTTGAGAAGGGATGAGCTTTGAGCTTGTGCTTTATGTGTGTAAGATCCATCAGACTTTGAGTAACATGTCCACTCAACTCAAGGAAAATATCAGTAGACACACAAGAGATCAGAACATAGGCTTTTACCAAGTCTGATCTCCAAAAAGAAACAAACATTTTAACAAGTCAAAGGCAACAATGGACACAAACTTTCTTGGTTCTGTCCAAGCAACAATACTGAATCTTAATTACCATAACTAAGCATCCAGGCAACAAAGAAACACCACAAATCCTAGGAACAAGACTAAAAATATTTTAAGACATTTTTATAAACAGAACCTGACAAATTTCTAGACAATTATTTGGCTAATTTTCTAGAACCAGAAAACAGAGAAAAGACAGAAATAAAATTCTGACTAATTTTCTAACTGATTTTGAAACACCCTAGCTTATTTTAAAACACAACAAGAAAACAGAGAAATGACAGAGTCTAGACAACACTAAGACTCTTCACAACATCCTAAGGAAGAAATAAAAAATGTTTTTTTTTTTTCAGTTAAGGCAAAACAAGAAAACAGGACAGTCTTTCCATGAGCAGAAACAAGATAAGAACAGTAGCTAGTTTCTAAACATCCTAAGACAACAGAAAGCACACGACCAAGACACACAATGCTCTCATTAAAGTGTGAGATTCAGCTTACTCTCAAGAAACCTGAGCTGGTTTCTTGAATCTCCAGCCCATGGGGGCTTAGTGAGACTGAAATTGTTTGAGGTATAGATTGAATATCCAACCCCTCTTCTTGATGATTCCTTCCTTCAGGTCACATACACACTTAAAAGCCCTCATGTCCTTTTTCTGGTCGTGGGTCTTGGTGGTCTGAAAATGAGCTTTAGCTTTGTTGGCCAGAGAATAGTTTGAACAGCCAAGCTTTGAAGCTTCTTCAGTGAACTTCCTCCAAGAATGGTTTCTTTCATGAATTTTCCTCAGAAATTTTGACCAGAGGAGGTGATTTTCTTTCTTCTTTGGACCCCTAGAAGTGTCTGGAGTCGCCATTGCAGTTGTGGTTTCCATCTTGGAGAGTTTAGGCCAGTGGAGAAGAGAATGTATCCACTGGTTTTGCAAGAGACAGATCTGGAAACTGAAACTTTGATGAAGCTTTCTGAACTGAGATGAGGCTTCCTTGAGTTTCAGACACTGATATACTCTCCTATCTTGAGTTCTGGTGAGGCTCTTCCCTCCTGGAAGACCTTTGGACCAGTGGATGAAGAGTATTCAAGACATATTTTTTTTTTTTTTTTTTGAAGATAAATTTGACAGAGATTTTGCGGAAGTGAGAATAGGTTTTCAGGAGCTTTGAAGCTCTGATACCATGTGAGAATTAAAGAAATATGAGGTGGATAAGTGAGATTAAGTGTCTGGTTTAGAATGGACCAGAGAGAGTGAGAGTTTGTATGAGTATCAAAGAGAGTAAACAAGACTGCTGAGAGGATATGTAACTGAGAATGAGAGTTTAGAGAGTATGGAGAGTATGAGCTCGTGAGTAACCAGAGAGTATAGAGAGAATGAGAGAATGAGAGAGTTTGGTAACCAAAGTATGTGAAGAAAGAGTATTACTCTCCTTGGTTCAGTTTGTGATACATGAAGGCTTAATATAGCCAATACAGCAACTTGCAACAACATTAAACTATGAATAAACAAGAGAATCATAAACTATAATATTCTGGGGGAAAAGAGGATCAGAGCAGGCTGGTGTAGAGCAGACTGGAGTGCTCAGAACTGCAGATAGTGACCTTTCCTAACAGTCCTCTCTCTTAAGTCCAACATGTGACTTTTAAACTAATTTAATCCCCACTTGCCTCAGCTCTCTCCAACAGTCTGATGCTTCATTTAAACTTCAAATCTGCTTCAAAATATCAAGCTGGACGAGCTCCCCACATCCATTGCCTTCCAAGTCACTCTAGATTGAGTTTGGTTGCTTGGAAACCAAGACTGTACGGACTGCCTTGTGTAGCAAGGTTGTAAAGCCCAAAATATCTTCAAGTATATCTTTTTCTCTTTGTCTTCTTTATTTCTCTAATGCAATGCATCACACACTCAGCCATGCTTCTTCCTTCTCCACTCTAGCAATAACTTGGTTCACAAGTCTGTATAAACTAGTCTCCACTTGAAGTATCCAGATCACTTCTTCATCTTCTGGACATTCCCTTATTTATTTCAACAAAGGAAAGAGTGGTCCTTCCCAACCGTTAGGACCAGTCACTTTCACTCTGCTCACTCTGCTCCTCACTGATCATCGACAGACTTGTTTATTGTTTCCTTTGTTTATTACTTTCTTAGGTTTTGTTTCCCTTTAAATAAACCTTGTATGCTCACCATATTTGATATCAAGAATTATGTGTTTCATTCTCTTTGTCTCTCACTCTCGCCATTCTCTCTCAACCATCTCTCCATACTTCTAGTCTTAACATTCTTTCATGGTATCAGAGCATTAAGCTCTTGAGACCTAATACTTCCGCAAACACATTCTCTGATTTCTCTATTTCTTTTCACCCGTGAGACATCTTGTTCTTGTTCTAGTTCTATTTTTGGCAAAGTTCTTGGTGTTCTTGAGGTGTTCTTCAAGTTCATCTCCAGATTTTACCAAAAATAGCAAAGTGTGTTCAAACTGTTCTTGACAGTTCTCTTTCTTTCTTTCTTTTCAAACACCTTGTTCAACTATTCTTGAGCTGTTCTTATGGATTCCTCTGGTTCCTCTCATGAAAACTCAAGAATGGTGACTATTCCAGTTACTCTCAAAGGAGGTAACTACTTACACTGGGCGCGGCTAACCAAGACAGCTCTAGGAGGCAGAGGTCTCTGGGGAGTTGTTGAAGAAGGCTTAGACACCAAGAAGAAGACTATCCTAGGAGAGGATGGTAAGGAGGTGGTGGAAGCTGATGCGGATGCTAGGAACAAAAAGAGAGTTCAAGAGGATCTCCTGGTTCTGTCCATTCTTCAACACAGCCTGGAACCAACAATCTTGGAAGCCTATGACTACTGTGAGACTTCCAAAGACTTGTGGGACACACTCAAGAAGGTGTTTGGTAATGTCTCCAACATCAACCGTGTGTATGAAGTCAAGAGGGCTATCAATAACTTGTGTCAGGAGGATACTGAGTTTGATAAACATTTGGGAAGTTCAGATCCCTTTGGGCAGAGCTGGAAATGTTGAGACCAGCAACCTTGGACCCTGATGTGTTGAATGAGAGAAGAGAACAAGACAAAGTCTTTGCTTTGCTGTTCACTCTCAACCCCGGGTATAATGACCTAATCAAACACATCCTGAGGGGAGTGAGTCTCCCATCTCTTGATGATGTTTGTGCTCAGATTCAAAAGGAGAAGGGCTCCGTGGGGCTCTTTGGAGGAAAAGGAGCTCTTATCATTGCAAACCAAGCCAAAGAAGAAGAAGAGATGGGCGTGGCAAACAAGGGCTCTTACAAACCAGAAGAGAAGAAAGTGTGGGTGTGTGATCACTGCAAGAAGAAGGGTCACGGCAAGGACAAATGCTGGATCCTCCACCCACATCTCAAGCCTCAGAAGTTCAGAACTCCATATGCTGATGCTAGAGCCCATTTCTCTGGTGAGATGGGAGGTTCATCTACACCAAAGCAAGCAATGGTTCCTGGTGATGGAAAGGCCTTAACATTCAGTGGAAGTTCAGCCATGGGGACTGCTCAGGATGAGACTATTAGGAGGTCAGACCTTCAGGCTCTCATCAAAGTCCTCAAGGACAACTCTGGTAACACACTTGGTATCTCTCTTAATGCATCCTTACAATCGCCTATTGCTTGCATTACTTCAACTCATGAAACTAGTTGTGTTAAGCCTCTTGTAATTGATTCAGGAGCTTCTCATCACATGATTAGTGATTCTAGGTTGATTAGTAATGTTAAACCTGCTCTAGGAAATGTAATGATTGCAAATGGGGATAAGATACCAATTAGAGGTGTTGGAACTCTTAAACTGTTTGAAAAAGATACTAGTGCCTTTATATGCCATCCTTTGCATCTAATCTGTTATCTGTGAAAAAGGTCACTAATGATTTAAATTGCAAAGTGATATTTTAGTCCTAATGAGGTTATGTTTCAAGATATTGAGACTAGTAGGTTGCTTGGCAATGGTGTGAGCAAGGGAGACTTGTACCTTCTTGAGGACATCAAGCCGGCAGCTGATTTATCTACTGCTTTCATTTCAATTCCTGTTAACAATAATGTATTATGGCATGCTAGACTAGGTCATCCACACTCTAGGGCTCTGAACCTTTTATTGCCTAATGTTTCTTTTAAAAATGATGGCTGTGAAGCTTGTATTCTTGGCAAACATTGCAAGACTGTGTTCCCTAAGTCTTCCACGATTTATGAACACTGCTTTGATCTTATTCATTCTGATGTGTGGACTGCACCATGCATATCTAGGGAGAATCATAAGTATTTTGTCACCTTTATTGATCAAAAATCGAAATACACTTGGCTTACCATGATTCAGACCAAAGATAGGGTGCTAGATGCTTTCATAAATTTTCAAAACTATATAACTAACCAATTCAATGTTAAGATCAAAGTATTCAGGTCAGATAATGGAGGAGAGTACACAAGTCATGCATTCAAAAATCACCTTGCCAAACACGGCATCATCCATCAAACAAGTTGCCCTTATACACCACAACAAAATGGTGTAGCTGAGAGGAAGAATAGACATTTGATGGAAGTGGCAAGGTGTATGATGTTCTATACCAACGTGCCCAAACGTTTCTGGAGTGATGCAGTCATGACAGCATGTTACCTTATCAATAGAACCCAACAAGAGTACTAGATGACCTCACTCCTTATGAGGTATTGAACAACAAGAAACCCTCCCTTGATCACTTGCGTGTATTTGGGTGCTTGTGTTATGTGTTACAGCCAGGTATGCAGCGGAACAAACTAGAGGCGAGAAGCACTAAGGCTGTATTCATTGGCTACTCTACTACTCAGAAAGGCTACAAATGCTATGATCCCAACATGAGGAGGGTTCATGTGTCAAGAGATGTCAAGTTTGTGGAATCAAGAGGGTTTATGAGGAGAAGAGTTGGGATGAGCTCAAGGACCTCTCTCAATCATCCACTGATAGGGCAAACAATTTGAGAAGAATTATGGAGTCTCTTGGCATCCATATGCCTCAGCCGAGTCAAAATCAAAGTGATGGAGCTGGTGGTTCTGGCAATGGGAGTACTGGAGCAGGAAATCAACCTCCAGTAACTGTGAGTGAAGAAGTTACTCCGGCAAGTGAGGATTCCCATCCTAATCCTGCAGGGGGGAATCAAGAAGCATCACCACACAGTGATCAGGTTCATGATCAGGATGGAAATGCAAATACACCAGCTGAGGAGCAACAAGTTGAGGAACACATAGTAGAGAACCAGAATGTGGAAGAGGAACAGGTAGCTCAACCAATGCTTAGGAGAAGCACAAGGGAGAGAAGACCAGCCTCAAACTGGACAAATACAAGAGTGTACTTCAACAATCAAGCAGTAGCTCATCCAACTCAAGCAGTGTGCTCTCTAGCTCAGTATCCAGTGGAACATCAAGCTTTCATGATCAGCTTAGATGAAGAATACATCCCAAGGTCTTATGAAGAAGCTATGGCATTGGATGAGTGGCGTGAGTCAGTTGGAGATGAGGTTGGGGCTATGATCAAAAATGGCACATGGTATGAGACCAAACTCCCCAAAGGCAAGAAGGCAGTAACAAGCAGACTTCTCTTTACCATCAAGTATCAAGCAAATGGAAAGCCAGAAAGGAGGAAGACAAGACTTGTAGCAAGAGGCTACACTCAAGTCTATGGAGAAGATTACTTGGATACCTTTGCACCAGTGGCAAAGCTACACACGATCAGAGTGGTCCTCTCACTGGCAGTGAACCTAGAGTGGGATCTATGGCAGATGGATGTCAAGAATGCTTTCCTACAAGGTGAACTAGAAGATGAAGTCTATATGAGGCCACCTCCTGGTATGGAAGATCTTGTACAACCAGGAAATGTTCTCAGGCTAAGGAAAGCAATCTATGGGTTAAAGCAATCCCCAAGAGCCTGGTACCACAAGCTCAGCACAACACTCAATGGAAGAGGGTTCAACAAGTCTGAAGCTGATCACACTTTGTTTACACTGACCACGGAACAAGGAATCATAGTCATCCTGATATATGTGGATGACATTATCATTACAGGCAGTGATAAAGAAGGTATCATCTTAACTAAGGCTTTTCTTAAATCCTCATTTGATATCAAAGACTTGGGTGAACTAAAGTACTTTCTAGGGATTGAGATATGCCGATCTAAAGAGGGGCTATTCTTAAACCAGAGAAAGTACACACTTGATATGTTGAGTGAGGCAAGTGATCTAGGTGCAAAGAAAGCAAAGACTCCATTGGAAGATGGGTACAAAGTACTACGCAAGGGGGAGTTTGAGGACAAACCATTTGAAGATGTCAAGAGGTACAGAAGAATGGTGGGAAAACTCATCTATCTAACCATCACAAGGCCAGATATATGCTTTGCCGTGAACCAAGTGAGCCAGCAGATGCAAGCACCAAAAGTTCATCATTGGGGCATGGTTGAGAGGATTCTAAGGTATCTAAGAGAAGCACCAGGACAAGGAATCTGGATGGGATGCAATAAGAGCACCGAGATAGTGGGATACTGTGATGCTGATTGGGCAGGAGATAGAATTGATAGGAGATCAACTACTGGCTATTGCACTTTCATTGGAGGCAATTTGGTGACTTGGAAGAGCAAGAAGCAAAAGGTGGTGTCTTGTTCCAGTGCTGAAGCTGAGTACAGGGCAATGAGGAAGCTGACAAGTGAGTTGATCTGGATCAAGGGGTTGCTTAAGGATTTGGGAATTGAGTTCACAACACCTATCACCACGCATTGTGACAACCAGGCAGCTATACACATTGCCAGCAACTCTGTCTTCCATGAGAGAACCAAACACATTGAGGTTGATTGTCACAAAGTGAGGCAAGCGGTTGAGCAGAAGGTTATACTTCCATGCTACACCAGAAGTGAGGATCAGTTGGCAGATATCTTCACCAAGGCTGCAAGCTCTAAAGTCTGCGAGTTCATTCATTCAAAGCTTGGACTTGTAGATCTTTCATCTCAGTGATCCCCTCTCCATGAAGTGTTCTACTCTTTCCTTGATATGTTTTTGTCCCACTGGGTTTTGCATATCAAGGTTTTAATGAGGGAATGCTTCATGGTCTTCCAAGCTTGACTTGTTCCACATGGTCAAGCTTGAGGGGGAGTGTTGAGATGAAGCATCAAGAGTAAAGAGGGATCAGATCAAGCGTAAGAGAGCAAAGGATGATCATTGCTTGTGAACCAAGTTTATCACCTAGCTTGGAGTACAAGGTGGACAAGTTAAGTAGTTGATTAATGAGAAGGTTTAAGTGATGAGAAGAAGTGAAGAAGAAACTCGCCAAGTGAAGTGGTTGGCGATGAGGAGAAAGGTCACGAGTTTGGTTAAGGAAAGAGTGGTCCTCCCAACCGTTAGGACCAGTCACTTTCACTCTGCTCACTCTGCTCCTCACTGATCATCGACAGACTTGTTTATTGTTTCCTTTGTTTATTACTTTCTTAGGTTTTGTTTCCCTTTAAATAAACCTTGTATGCTCACCATATTTGATATCAAGAATTATGTGTTTCATTCTCTTTGTCTCTCACTCTCGCCATTCTCTCTCAACCATCTCTCCATACTTCTAGTCTTAACATTCTTTCACAGGATTCCCACCAAAGTTCTCAAAGATGTCTCTCCCTTTCAGGTATTAAACAAGATCACACCTCCATTAGATCACTTGCGTGTGTTTGGTTGTGTGTGCTATGTCTTGACACCAAGGAGAACAGAGAAATAAGCTGGAAGCCAAGAGTGTCAAGGGAATGTTCATAGGCTATACTCACACACAGAAAGGGTACAAGTGCTATATTCCAGATTCAAGAAGAGTTATGGTCTCAAGGGATGTCAAGTTTGTGGAATCAAAGGGGTACTATGATGAGAAGAGCTGGGAAAACCTTAGGGATCTCTCACAAGGACCATCTGATAGAGCAAACAACCTGAGAACCATTATGGAGAGTTTGGGAATCAGCCTACCTCCAAGTGGTGTGGCGCCAGTACCAGCACCATCAGCATCTCCACCAGTTCCTGCCCATGATGACGAATCAGAACCAGTACCAGCTGTGGAGCCAGTCCATCTGATCCTGAGGGAGGCAGTGATCATGAATCAACACCAGCAAATGATTCAGCATCAACACATGATCAAGATGGAGCAGAATCTGATGGTGATCAAGTTCAGGAAGAAGCAGTGGTAGAAGAGCAGATTCAACCATTGAGAAGAAGTACTAGGGTGAGGAAGGATCCATCAAACTGGACCAGTACTAGAGTGTACTTCAACTCCAATGCAGTGGCTCATCCTACTCAAGCAGTCTGCTCCTTGGCATACTTTCCAGAAGAACATGTGGCGTTTATCACTCACCTAGATGAAGCTTACATACCAAAGACCTATGAGGAAGCAATGGCACTGGATGAGTGGAGAGAATCAGTGGGAGATGAGATAGGAGCTATGATCAAGAATGATACATGGTTTGAAACTCAACTTCCAAAAGGCAAGAAGGCAGTAACAAGTCGCCTACTCTTCACTATCAAGTACAAAGCAAATGGACAACCAGAAAGGAAGAAGACAAGGCTGGTTGCAAGAGGGTACACTCAAGTCTATGGAGAAGACTATTTGGATACATTTGCACCAGTGGCTAAGCTTCACACCATAAGAGTTGTTCTCTCCTTGGCTGTTAACTTGGAATGGGATCTCTGGCAAATGGATGTCAAGAATGCATTTCTTCAAGGAGAATTGGAAGATGAAGTCTACATGAGACCACCACCAGGAATGGAAGACATGGTCAAACCAGGAAATGTACTTAGATTAAAGAAGGCAATCTATGGATTGAAGCAATCACCAAGAGCCTGGTATCATAAGCTTAGCACAACCCTCAATGGAAGAGGGTTTGTGAAATCAGAATCTGACCATACTCTCTTCACTCTCACCAGCAAGCAAGGCATAGTTGTAATCCTCATCTATGTTGATGATATTATCATCACTGGCAGCAACAAGGAAGGTATAATTTCAACCAAAGCTTTTCTTAAATCCTCATTTGATATTAAAGATTTGGGAGAGCTTAAGTACTTCCTTGGGATAGAAATATGCCGCTCTAAAGAGGGGCTTTTCTATGCCAAAGGAAGTACACACTTGATCTTTTAAATGAGGCAGGAGAGCTTGGTGGAAGAGTAGCCAAGACACCACTTGAAGAGGGTTACAAGATATTGCGTGAGGGGGAGTTTGAAGATACACCATTTGGAGACTTCAAACTCTATAGAAGAATGGTGGGGAAGCTGATCTATCTCACCATCACAAGACCAGACATTTGCTTTGCTGTCAACCAAGTGAGCCAGCATATGCAAGCACCCAAAGGTTCACCATTGGAACATGGTGGAGAGGATCTTGAGATACCTAAGGGAGGCTCCTGGTCAAGGTGTTCGGATGGGTTGCAACAAGAGCACAGAGATTGTAGGGTATTGTGATGCAGATTGGGCTGGTGATAGAGTGGACAGGAGGTCTACTACTGGCTATTGCACATTCATAGGAGGTAATCTAGTCACTTGGAAAAGCAAGAAGCAGAAGGTGGTATCATGTTCAAGTGCTGAAGCAGAATATAGAGCAATGAGGAAGCTTACTAGTGAGCTTATTTGGATCAGAAAACCTGCTAAGAGACTTGGGCATTGAGACAACAACACCAATCACAATGCACTGTGATAACCAGGCGGCCATCCATATAGCTTCAAATTCAGTGTTTCATGAGAGGGAAAAGCATATTGAAGTGGATTGCCATAAGGTTAGACAAGCAGTGGAGCAGAAGATCATCCTACCTTGCTACACTAGAAGTGAAGATCAGTTAGCAGACATCTTCACCAAAGGAGCAAGCACCAAGGTCTGTGAGTCCATTCATCCAAGATTGGGACTCATAGACTTGGCTAGATCATGATCCCCTTAAGTCATGAAGCATCTACTCTTTTTCCTTTGTGTGTTTTTATCCCATTGGGTTTTTCACACAAAAGGTTTAATGAGGGATGTCTTCATGAGTTCCAAGCTTAACCATACCTTATGGTAAAGCTTGAGGGGGAGTATTGACATGAAGACATAAGAGAATGGAAGAGAAGTGTATCTGGGCGAGTGGAGACAATATGATCAGTACAAACTTGGAGTACAAACTATTCCGTACAAGACTTGTCTTACAAGCAAGCAGTTGAGACCTAGCTTAGGTTGGAAGACAAGGAAGTGATTTAAATCGACCAGGAGTGTGTCAAAGAGTTGAGAGAGCCGTTGGAGGCTGCTGCACACAAGTGGGAATTTAAAAAGAGTATAAGTCACATGTTCCATTTGTGGAGAAGACCGTTTGTGTGAGGTCACTTTCACAGCCCAGCCTTCCTGATTTCTTTATTCATATTCTTCTTGTCTTGTTCTAAATTGTATCTCTTTAAATATTGTAACTTGCAATCTGAATTAATCAAGGAAATAGTTCTCCTTCTCTCTCTCTTTGCAAAATCGTCACACTCTCTCTCTCTCTCCCTCACTCTCTCTCTTCTTGAACTTCATCACTCTGTTCTTAAGATTTCTAACACTGTTATTCTCCACTTATTAGTGGTTCCAAATAAGCTTCTTAAGATCGTGGTTCATCCTGGTTTGATAAGAATCATGAAGCTATTGCCATATGTCCGAACAGGCTAATCTGGAATCATCTGGATAGAAAGTGGGATATCTTCTTTCTCACAACTCCTATGAGATTTATTCAACTTCCTGGTTATTCTCCATTGATTAGTGGTTCCAAATAAAGCTTCTTAGATCGTGGTTCATCCTGGTTTGATAAGAATCATGAAGATAATGGCATATGACCGAACAGGCTAATCTGGAATCATCTGGATAGAAAGTGGGATATCTTCTTACTCACAACTCCTATGAGATTTATTCAACTTCCTGGTTATTCTCCACTGATTAGTGGTTCCCAAACAAGCTTCTTATATATTGGTTCATCCTGGTTGATAAGAATCATGAAGATATTGCCATATGTCCGAACAGGCTAATCTGGAATCATCTGGATAGAAAGTGGGATATCTTCTTACTCACAACTCCTATGAGATTTATTCAACTTCCTGGTTATTCTCCACTGATTAGTGGTTCCAAATAAAGCTTCTTAGATCGTGGCTCATCCTGGTTTGATAAGAATCATGAAGATAATGGCATATGTCCGAACATGCTAATCTGTAATCATCTGGATAGAAGGTGGGATATCTTGTTGCTCACAACACTTATGAGATTTATTCAACTTCCTGGTTATTCTCCACTGATTAGTGGTTCCAAATAAAGCTTCTTAGATCATGGTTCATCCTGGTTTGATAAGAATCATGAAGATAATGGCATATGTCCGAACAGGCTAATCTGGAATCATCTGGACAGAAAGTGGGATATCTTCTTACTCACAACTCCTATGAGATTTATTCAACTTCCTGGTTATTCTCCACTTATTAGTGGTTCCAAATAAAGCTTCTTAAATCGTGGTTCATCCTGGTTGATAAGAATCATGAAGCTATTGCCATATGATGAGGACATTGAACCTGACCTTACTGAACCAGACATCAGGATATGATCAGCAACATTACCAAACCAGATGATGAACAAGAAGTGTCCATACCAACCGTCTTTAAGGGAGCAATCACTAGACAAAGAGCTAAGATACTTCAACATAAGTTTAATGAGAGCATGATACTTGCTTCTGATCTTGGACAGGTAAACAAGCTGAGGAGGTTACCAAAGAAGATATCAAAGGAGATGCTGAGAAGGTGGAGGAGCCAAAAGGAGAGTTCTCAAGCCTCAAGAGAGGATCTTTGGCCATTCATACCAGATCAAAGTCACAAACCATTTGATGATCATCACCATTGAAGCTCCAAATGCTTTAAACAAGACTCTTGGACAGAGTTAGCTACTAGGCAAGCTACTTGTGTGTGCTCTTTTCCTTGTTCTTGGTTTTGTCCCACGAGGTTTTCCGGAGGAAGGTTTTTAACGAAGCCACAGCTAGCTTACATATCACCTAAGTGCACTCTCGGTCCAAGACTAAGAAGAAGCCATTTCTTCTTTGTTTCCTTATTTGAACCATAGCTTATTTTAGTATGTTATTTTCGTAAAGGAGCTTGTTCCTTTACATATGTGTTGCGCAAACTCTTTTCATTCTAGACTTGATATTTTATAAAACTTTTCTTTCAAAGAAAACCTAGTTCTCTCTCAAAAGAACTCGCCGCCTCCATTGCCTTGTGAGACCAGCACCTCCACGGCTTGAAGGTTCCCTTGTGTTGTATCACGAGCTCTCCATCTCTTGTGTGGTGCACTTCATTCCCCTGGTTCCATCTCTCACGGTTCTCTTGGTTGATTAGATCAAACAAAAGAACCACCTCTTGATCTAGATCGGCTCCATCTCTCTTGCTTGGATCATACGGCCTTTGTCAGCCTAGGCTTGTATCATTTCTGGTATCAGAGCTGAAGTTCCTTCAGCATCAGGTTGTATCTATCCTCTCTATTTGTTTAAATCATTTTAGCTCCATCTTGTTGCATTCATCAATCAAAAAAAAAAGAAGAGAGCAAATCGTTTATTCCCTTTTTATATAGTTTAACTTGCATTCTCATATTTTTGAAAACCATAGAAAGTTTGTTCTTCATTGCTGTCGAGTTTTGTGATCCTAGATCTTTATTTTCATTCAAAATTTCATTAAAAAAAGTGTTAGTATTAAGTGCATATCCGAGTTTCCTTTTCTGTTTTGATTTTCATTTAAAACTTTGCTTGCAAACCAATTCTTTCCTTTTCCTTTTTTGATTTCGAATTTTATAAAAAAAAAAAAAAAAAAAGAGATTTCTCATATTTCCCTTTACTTCCATTGTCTCTTACTTTAGCTCTTTTCATTGAATCAGAACTAAAGTCTTAGTTTCCACCTTGCAGGTACAATGGGGGAGGCATCTGAGATGGCTACTATGATGCAAGCCTTCAATGCAATGAGGGGAGAGATGAAGGAGATGCGCCAAGACCTTGGAGATAGGCTAACCAGAGTTGAGCAGAGACCCACGGCTCAAGCTACTCAAACTGCTGAGAGGTTCCAAACCGAAACCAGCAGTACCAAGCTCCAAACAACAGGCGTACTGGAAGTACACTTCAATGATGATCCAGAGACTGTACTCGGAATCAGCAGAATGAAGAAAGATACTGGACAACAACATGGTCCTTATCCGAGAGCAAGAGTTCAACAAGATGACTATGGAGAAGAGGCAGAGGAGGAAGAGGATTACTTACCTCCACGTAGAGCTCCACGGAGACCCATCCGCAACCAAGGCTATGAGGAAGATGACTATGCACCTCCACAGAGAAGCATACGCCAAACAACACCATAACCAAGGACCGGATCTTTTAAAGATGACACCACCACAGTATGCTGGAAAGGTGATCCTGAAGCTTACCTTGATTGGGAAAAGAAGGATGGATCACATCTTCTCTTACTACAACCATCCTGGTCCCAAGAGAGTTGCTTTGGCAGTAGCTCAGCTCACGGACAATGCC
>NW_026617193.1:12500-18702 GCF_000801105.2 Raphanus sativus | reverse complement strand
GCCTGGAAATCAGACCATATGAATTGATGAACTGAGGTTCAACCTGAAAACAAAGAAGATAGATTTTATGAGTTTTTATGAGTTTTTATTAAGCAAAACAGAAACAAATGCAAAGGGATGAGATGCTGATGATAATAAGAATAAATCAAGAGTAAATAAACAAGGATAGATGGAATTAGGCTGCTGGATGTGTATCACTCTCAGCCTAATCAGTTGATGATTGAAGTGGATTGAGATGGTGCTTTGCTTGCTGGTTGTGTAACTCTCTCAAGCTTGGCAAATGAATGGGATGGAAGGATGGATGGATTGAGGACGCCACAAGACACTATGGAAAGGAGTCTTGATAAGTCAAGGTGCTCTGGAGCTGCTTCTCACAAACTCTAAAGACTTCAAACAATAGTTTTAAGAAAACTAGAAAACTGAATAATTCATATTACTTTCAAAGATGGGTGTTTTACAATGAGAAAAATACTAGAGCTTTATAGGCTCGACATAAGCAGACTCTAACAGTCAAAAAGGACATAAGGAAAGAAATAAAATCGAAATAATAAACTTGGAAGCAAAGAAATTGATGGCTCCTTGAAAACTAGCCGTTAGGCTGATTTGTTGCCTTTGAAGAAGACTGATCTTGTATCTTGATATCCTGGTGAAATACCCACGAAATATGAGTCTCTGTCTGCTGATTAAACTCATAAAGGTCTGTGTTTCTTCTGGTTTAAAGGAATAGAGCCGTTGGTCCTTGCTCATTAAGTGGTGAAGAGTTTCCTTGAATACATGTGGTGCAGCCGGATATGGAAAGTTGTTGGAGAGAGAGATCCGCCTGATCTCCTGGGTGCTGGTGCATCTAAGGACATCCTCCTTGTCATCTGGTTGGTCTAGAGCATCTCCTGGTTTCCACAAATAGGTTTGGGTCGGACCAAATCGAATTGGTTGGCAGCTTTCCCAAATTGATGTCGGTTTGACCGGTTTTGGGAAATTGATTGTATCTTGGGTTTCCCTTGACCAATTCGCCTGATTCTGGGCTTCCTGAATAGCTGACAAATCCCTCTTGAATCCAATGATTAATTCTGGAGAAGGCCGCCTCGTGTTTGGACTGAAATCCACTTCTAAAGCCTGATACTCGCAACTGGATGGGCTGGAGAACCTCCAGTTTGTAAAATCTATAACTCCTTGGTTCGGTAAGCTTTTCTGGAAATTCCAATTGGGCTGGACTCCTTCTTGAGTATAGAATCCATTAAAATTGGTTTCACTCCAAACCTCCTTTTGGTTGTCGAGATAAACGCCATGGACTGGACCTATGTCGCTGGTATCGCCTAGGTGGCCGGTTTGGACTGTTTGGTTGACCTCTGGTTCAACCATTGGTTTGATGGCCGCATCATTCCCTCCCCCTTGTGAAGGTTTTGACCTCAAAACTGGATAACCTGATACACCACAATAGAGCAAGTCAGGTTTCATTCTCATTTGGGAGTTTAGAACCTTACCTTGATGATACAATTTTGGTTTGGTGTGGCATGATGCATCTGGTGGCTCTTCTTTGGACAGATAGGAAAGGATCACGCCTCTGCTATGTTTCTGGTCATTGCATCTCTTCTGGAGTGGATGGTCCTTCAGATTATTAGGGGCCATGTTTCTGGTCCTTCTTGGAGTTGATCTTCCTAGCAACAAAAGATAATCTGGTGGAATATCTTTGAAGCTTTCTTCTTTGCAACCTGAAAATTTCTCAACTTTCTGGACAAAAAGCAAGTGCATTATATCTGTGTTTGGACACTGATAAAAATAATTTGAAATTTCCAGACTTACTTTGATAGCTTCCACAAGTTGAAAAACGATTTTCTTCTTTGGGCAACATGTGTTGGCTTGCTGCCTTCTTTGCACCTTTTGTGTTTGGCTGATGTGAACTTCTACTTCTCTTATTCCTGGATCAAAATTTCTTGGCAAAAGCAAGTGCATCACATCTGGAAAATCAAGTGATAAAGACATTTTAAAATTGAGAATACTTTCCTTACCCATGCTGACTTTGAATGGCATTTGTTCAACATCTCTTTGAACTAGTTTCTGGACAGCATCTATTGACATCATGGTTAAGGCTTCTTCTTGCAAGATTTTACCACGATTTGGAGTGCCTTGTTCTTTGCTTATACCTGGGTCAAAACATCTTGGCAAAGACAAGTGTATTATACCAAAGTATTGGAATTTATAAACTGTTGAAAACCAAGAACAAAGAACCTTACTTTCAGCTGTGGCAGCAAGAAATTGTATTTCTTTGTTTGGCTTGCTCTCACCTTGGTCTCCTGTACCTATTTCACTTTCCCTTGGACAAGACAAGTGCATTAATCTTATCATGGAAACAATAATAGCTTTCTGATCCTTAGTGAAATTTACCTCAGGTTTTGGCACTTGAACAATTCTTTGTTCAGATTTTGGTTTCCACTTGTGGTGTGGATTTTGATTGAGCTCATGATCTGGCTCGGCCCTTGGCACTTCACTAAGCATAGAGCTCTCATCTGGTATCCCTGTACCAAGAATATAAACATTTAAACCAGTATCTAAAGGTGATGTTAAACACTTACCTTGGTTTGATACTTTGATTACTGGTTTTGCTTCTTTAAGGAACAAATCATTTCTTCCAGCCTCACTTATGGCTTCCTCCTCTTTAGCAATACCATGCTGGCAGAATATGTCTTCTCTTCTAAGTTCATGCTCCTTAATTCCTGATACAATACCCTTTGACAAAGACAAGTGCATTATACAAGAATTTGGAACCAACAAATCAGATTGAATAAAACTATCACTTATTTTAAAATTTTCAGTTTCAGTTTCTAGTGATGTTTCTTTCAATACATGTTTAATGGGACAAGCTTCAGCAAGGTGTCCTATTTTATGACATTTAAAACATGTCTGATCTTTCAGAATTTTAAAATCAAAAGACTTACCTTGGCTTGATGTGTCCTCCTCTTTGAGGTCTAAAATCTCCTTGTTCCTTGGAAATAATTCTTTGTGAACTTTGGATTCAAACAAGGATGTGGAGTTCGGATTTTGCTGGACCTCAGGACCTGTCTTAACATTCTTTGACAAAGACAAGTGACTCATACCAGTGGGAGAAGATTCATAAACCAAATTATCAAGTATAGGACTTACCTTAGCCTTTACTTGCATAGTATCTAGCAATGGTTTTGCTTTGGTTCTGATCAAAGTGTTTTGGCTGACACTTCTACTCTCCATGGCCTTTGGGATGTCACTTTTCTGGTCTAGGCATTGGACAATGGCGTGCCCCTGGTTTGGTTGCAAGTTGGCTTGTTGAGACCAGCCTCTCTTACTCTCTTGTGCAACAACTTTTCTAGCATCTTTGGAACCATGAGTTGGGTACCTCCTTGGATAAAGTTCCTTGATTTCAGAACTTGTCAAATCTGGTGCAAACATATGTCTCATGTCTTCCTTAAGAGCTCTCCACGTTTTGATAGTTGGCTCCTTGTAAAACCTCCTATCATCTTCTTCTTGCACCCACCATTTGAAGGCTTCTTCTCTAAGTAGATCAGTGGCATAAGCTAGCCTCTCTTCCTTCATGATGTTGTTGTAATGAAACCATTCATCAAGGTTTCTCTCCCATCTAAGATAACCTCTTTTTCCTGAAAATTTAAAGAGTTCAATTTTATCAGAAAGAGAGTTATATTCAAACCGAGAATTAACAACATGATGGTTGTGGGTTTTAGAAATGGGATTTTTATTGATCCTTGAAGGATCTGGTGGCTTGGGCTCGACATAGACAGCCTCTGGTGCATCTCCAAATCTTCTTTCTCCTGGTTGTGGACGTTGACCTTGTGCCTTTCTTCTTTTCCTCAACTGAGCAATCTGTTCAACCTCTTGCAAAGCTGTCAAATGTTGGTTCTTCTTTGCCATCTGACTTTGGCTGTGTGTTTCTCCTACCATGGCTTCCTGAAAACACTCTCAAAGATCAAGTGAAGAATAGAGAAATCTGATTGAACCAAAATAAACCCAATGCAATAATGAAATTTAAACTAAACCGAGAAATATGCAATTATGAACCGATATGAAATAAACTATGCAATAAAAACTTTTTATTTTTCTTTTCTGATGCAAGCACGAAATGGAGGAACAAAAATGATATGAAACAATAACTAGGATGATTTTTTTGGAATTTTCAGATTTGATATGCAATGCAAACAGAAATGGAAACAACTTAAATGAAGATTTTTTTTGACTTTTGAAAATGAAAACAATTAAATGCAAACACCTTCTTTATTTTTTTTTATAAATGAAAATATCAAAATGATGAAACAAATATGATATGCACGAATTTAAAATGATATGCCTTTTTTTTTTAAACTTTGCAATGCAAGAATCAAAATAAATGCAAAATGCAGATTTTTTTTTTTTTGAAATGAATGCACAAAATCTAAAAATGGCAAATGGAGCTGGGCAATGAATGCAAACAAGCTAATGAGTAAAACTTGAATCCTAGATGATCTACACGAAATTAAACCTGTCTTCCCCTTTTTATAATTTTTTTTTTTTTGAATGCAACAAGAACACAAAAATGCAGAAACTGTTTTTATGGATTTTCGATTTATAAATGCAAAAACAAATGTAAACAAATATGATGCAAGGATAGAATGAACCTGGGTCAGGAGCTTAGGCTATGATACCAAATGATACAACCTGGAAATCAGACCATATGAATTGATGAACTGAGGTTCAACCTGAAAACAAAGAAGATAGATTTTATGAGTTTTTATGAGTTTTTATTAAGCAAAACAGAAACAAATGCAAAGGGATGAGATGCTGATGATAATAAGAATAAATCAGAGTAAATAAACAAGGGATAGAATGGAATTAGGCTGCTGGATGTGTATCACTCTCAGCCTAATCAGTTGATGATTGAAGTGGATTGAGATGGTGCTTTGCTTGCTGGTTGTGTAACTCTCTCAAGCTTGGCAAATGAATGGGATGGAAGGATGGATGGATTGAGGACGCCACAAGACACTATGGAAAGGAGTCTTGATAAGTCAAGGTGCTCTGGAGCTGCTTCTCACAAACTCTAAAGACTTCAAACAATAGTTTTAAGAAAACTAGAAAACTGAATAATTCATATTACTTTCAAAGATGGGTGTTTTACAATGAGAAAAATACTAGAGCTTTATAGGCTCGACATAAGCAGACTCTAACAGTCAAAAAGGACATAAGGAAAGAAATAAAATCGAAATAATAAACTTGGAAGCAAAGAAATTGATGGCTCCTTGAAAACTAGCCGTTAGGCTGATTTGTTGCCTTTGAAGAAGACTGATCTTGTATCTTGATATCCTGGTGAAATACCCACGAAATATGAGTCTCTGTCTGCTGATTAAACTCATAAAGGTCTGTGTTTCTTCTGGTTTAAAGGAATAGAGCCGTTGGTCCTTGCTCATTAAGTGGTGAAGAGTTTCCTTGAATACATGTGGTGCAGCCGGATATGGAAAGTTGTTGGAGAGAGAGATCCGCCTGATCTCCTGGGTGCTGGTGCATCTAAGGACATCCTCCTTGTCATCTGGTTGGTCTAGAGCATCTCCTGGTTTCCACAAATAGGTTTGGGTCGGACCAAATCGAATTGGTTGGCAGCTTTCCCAAATTGATGTCGGTTTGACCGGTTTTGGGAAATTGATTGTATCTTGGGTTTCCCTTGACCAATTCGCCTGATTCTGGGCTTCCTGAATAGCTGACAAATCCCTCTTGAATCCAATGATTAATTCTGGAGAAGGCCGCCTCGTGTTTGGACTGAAATCCACTTCTAAAGCCTGATACTCGCAACTGGATGGGCTGGAGAACCTCCAGTTTGTAAAATCTATAACTCCTTGGTTCGGTAAGCTTTTCTGGAAATTCCAATTGGGCTGGACTCCTTCTTGAGTATAGAATCCATTAAAATTGGTTTCACTCCAAACCTCCTTTTGGTTGTCGAGATAAACGCCATGGACTGGACCTATGTCGCTGGTATCGCCTAGGTGGCCGGTTTGGACTGTTTGGTTGACCTCTGGTTCAACCATTGGTTTGATGGCCGCATCACCGGATCAAGTCAACGAGCATAAATATGCTCGTGAACCAACTGAGAAGGATAGTTGGTCTGTAGTTGGCTGCGCGAGCAGGGAGCCTACAAACACTAGCTATCCAATTACCACTCATGCACCGAACGTTCAATTGCCCCACTCACATC
>NW_026617193.1:0-7500 GCF_000801105.2 Raphanus sativus | reverse complement strand
TTCATAACTAAGAGAATGGTCAAGTCAGATTTCTCAGAACTGGCCTCGATCATACTGATCTCGCCCATGAACAGCCCATATGGCCATAACTGACCACCTCTAAATCAATGAGATAAAACTAATCTCTCACCATGATAATTCATGATAAATACCCATTAAGAGATATTTGAAGTCGGATCCTAACAATTCCCTCAGGAACTATCAGATCTCCACTTACCTGCCCAACCAAGGCCATGGAGAGATTTCTCTGAACCGGCCACTCCATGGTTCAGTACCTCCACGTCTGAACAACATAGAATAAGATTAATAATGCCCACCAGTTCCTGAGTCAATCAACCAACCACCCCACACATGACTCAGAACTATGAGTCTTCACACATACCTTAACCGGCCATGGAACCATGTCCCACTGAACCTGATTAGTGTTGCTCTTACCACTGGTGCATCCTTTGATCAATCAGATCAGACACCTTGATCCATCATCCATGGATCAGGTCGTCCATCCTTGCCCATGATCAGATCACACACAGCCTTCCTTGTATAAACACACCAGCACATACTTGTAGTCCATACCAACAAGTACTAGCCTTACTCCTCTCCTTTGCTTGCTGTTGGATCCAAACGAATTGGACCTTACACTCCACATGGTTCCTCTGTCTCTAGGACTCCCATGTGTCTCATCAGTGGGTCGGACTCATGGTTCACACCATGATCAAACCCAACACCAAACCATGATCCATCATTGATCACTATCCAATGAACAGCATCTAACCATCATCCCACATGGATGAGTTAGATCAGTTATGATCCGCCCCTTTGTCCAGGGTCTTGGATTCCTAAGACACATCACAATATACATTCCTCAAGGGGCGTGCCATGCCTGGCCTTGATCCCACCCCAAGAGACACACACAGACATAAACATAACCATAAACAAAGTAATCAACACATGTTACCTCATACTTGATCTTGCTAGACCTTGTGCTTCCCTGATCAGGTCCGGCCTTGTGCCTCTTGCACTTGTATTAATCAGGTCTTATCATATACCTCCAGTATTGATAAGATCCATTCATGGGTCGCACCCATCATCCCTTCCATGGAACTTCCATGAAAACAGTTTCTGCACTGCATCCACCTTCAAGGCTGTACATGCCTTTGGGAGTGGAGTCCGGCCTTCTCCATTCTCTTCTGGCCATTTGCGTGTGTTACCATGATGTAGAGGAAGGTGTGTTCATCCATGATCAAACACCACCCAAGGGTCGTGCATCACTTCCACTTCAGTTCCCATGAAACTGCCTTTCTACAACCACTGCCTTCAAGGCTGTCTCCACCATTGGAAGTGCATTCCGGCCCTCCATCTTCTTCTCCTGGCTATTTGAATGTGTAGTATGGATGTAGAGGAAGCCCATGGCGTGGCAAACATCAATCAAAACACACCAGAGGGTCGTTCACAACTCCCCTCTTGATTGCCATCAAAACTGCCTCTTTGCTGCCTTCATCCCACTCTTGGGGTTGGATGTTGCCATCCGACTTCTCTCTGTTTTCTCTGGTTTTTCTTTGTGTTTCAGGAAGAAGAATGAAGCCCTGACGTGCCTGCAAAGGCACGGACTTGCCTTGTATTTATAGAAAGGAATGGTCACCTTTCCAAAGGTTGCACCCTTTCGGTATCATTTCTGGCCATTGATTTAATCAATGGTCCAGATCACCCTGTTCGCCTATGGCAGTTACCAGACGTCCTTGACATGCCTAACTGCTCCTAGACAACACACAAGCCTAGCTGGTTGCCCAAGCCCCTGGTTCAACCACAAGTGCCCACCGGCTCACCGGCACACCCGGGTGGTCCACATGGTCCGACCACTGTCCGGACCTGAACTGCCCAAGACTTGAACACTCAGTCCAGCTGAGTTGAGCTGATCCCCAGCTGACCCAGCTGAGTGAGCTAGTTCATCCAGCTCAGGGAGCTGACACACTCTTCAGTGAGCTACACTGAGCTGCACTACACTTCATCTAGCTGGTCGAGCTTGCTCACTGCATCGCCCAGCTGCCATACACTTTGTACAGCTCCTTTATACTTGTCTCCTTCTTGGTTTAGCTATATCTTAGCTTCCTGATGCCCTTAACCTTACTTCCAGGCCATGATACCTTGTGTTTAGGTCACATGAGCTGACTGGTGCGTCTCCTTGCACCATGGTCGATCCTAAGGATCATATCCAGGATCAGGGACATGACAAGTCTCCCCCACTTAGAATGGATTCGTCCTCGAATCCAGTGGTGCTGTCATTTTGCTTGATGCCAAAGGTTCCACCGAACATCATCATCCTTGTTCCTTTTCATGATCACCTTTTTGATCAATGTATGAACAAGTCTCCCCCACTTGGACGGAACTCACTTGATTCCGAACCAAATGGTCTTCTCCTTTTACATATCACACCATAACAGACTTGTGTCACTGAACTCAACTTTCCAAGTTGCAGTCTAGTATACACCAAGTCAATTATTCTCTGAGCCTAGTCCATGACTAGATCATTTTTAGTCCTTAAGAACTTACTGCATACTCGAGTCTTAGTAGATTTACCCAATCTCAAAGACACTCGATGTATCAGTCAAGTCTTTAAAGAACTCGATCACATTCCGGTCCTGTCCACTCCGGGACTCCACCGTTTCAATCCAACCATAGGTCAATCTCCGACTTGGTTGTGCTGCGACTCTCGTCCCTCACTGGACTTGGTCGACTTCATTCCAACCCTAGGTCAATCTCCGACTTGGTTGTGCTGCGACCCTCGTCCTTCACTGGACTTAGTCGACTTCAGCTCGGCCATCTCGGCAGGAGCCATGCAGTATGGTTCTTTGACATTGGGGCCGTCCCTGGTTCCAGTTCTATTATGAACGGGTCAGCCCTATCAGGGGGAATGCCCTGTAGCGCCCGAAACACATCTCGAGACCAACAATCCCGTCCGGGCCACCAACCCCTACATAGTGCTGGTTGTGGCCAACTAGGCTCAACAACCCCGCTCAAGCATCCTTTCTGCACGGACTGCTGATAACACTAAGCATCCAGAGGCCGGATTAATACCTTGGTACTTGATCGGGGGTCCACACCCACACTCTCAATCATGATGACAGTCCAAGGTGGCCCGATTCTTGCCAAGCCAGTCCATGCCTATGATCACCTCGTGATTCTTAAGGCGGACTACAATCAGATCCGCAGGCATTACCCTGTCTGTGATCAACAATCAGATCCGCAGGCATTACCCTGTCTGTGATCAATACCAGGATGTCTCTAACCAGAAAATCCCATGTTCCCATCTGGAACAACCCTTTCCGATCAATCCTGGACTCACAAACCTATGTGTAGCTCCAGTATCAGAAAGTACATGTGTTTCCACACCACTGATCATTAAGTACCTAGATGAGTAAGACATCGGTTTGATCACACATTTGGAAAACGTCCCATACCATTCTCCAAAGTGTCACACTTCTGTGAATGTCCCATACCATTCACAGAGTATAATATACCTCAATCCCCATCATACTAAGCAAACATTCCCATTTCAAATTGATCTAAGGAATCCTACCTTGGCCTATACTGAGTCCCAGCTGATCCATCTGATCCCAAGCCACTCGTATACTAGCCATGTAGCATCTCCCTTAAACCAACTTGAACCTCGCAAATGCTCACTTGTTTTGAACGGCCACCAAGGATAACACTTACCCCCAAAGAGTGCTGCACGTTTCTTTCAACCTAAGCCACTCTCAGGTTCATGTTACTTCCCTGGTCCAGGTCATCCATAAAAGATCTTGCATTGCATCGATCCGTCCAATCCGTCTATTATTTCCAGATAACTAGATCAACCAACCTTCTGTTCAGGATCTTGCCCTTGGAGAATGCATCTTGGCCAAGCCGGTTCACCTTGGAACTTTCCCGTTCACAAGCATGATACCCTATCTTGCCTCAGCTCCCTCTTGGCTCACCTAGTAAGGTTCCATGGTCGTCTCAGTTTCCAGAAATAATTTTGGTTTGGAACATACTACCTTTGAGCAGTGAGTTGAGCTGAAGTTACAACCCAATCAGAACCTCCACTCATCTGCCTCAAAAGGATCCATACTACCTGAGAAATACTTAGTTCTCATCTGAGCTATGTGCTCCAGCACCCTCAGGTAGTCCACTAACCAAGCTGCCCTAGCTGGTGGATCAATCTAGACCACCTCAGCTACTGGCCCAGCTTGATCATTAGCTGCCAAAACAGCTGCCCAATCAACCGGTTAGTCCTCTCATTGTTTGCAACAATGTTTGGATCAGCCCGGTTCACATCACAAGAGGATTCAACTTCCCCTTCCAGCTGCAGCTCAGCTCTCCCCACTAGAACCTCAGTAGGGTTGAGCTGACTTACAGTCAATCCAGCTTCATTGTTAACTTCCTCCAGCTGAGTCAACAATAAAACTGGTGGATTAATCACATCAGCATCTACTTGTCCGGATGCATGGGTGAACAACCACAACCCAAAATCCTAGAATCAAGCATGCTCTGATACCAACTTGTAAGACCCGAACCCGGCCGGCTAGGCCGCGGTCGATGCCTCACGTCGCTCGGTCCATACCCTGACCGAACCACTCAATTTTTCGATCTTTATCTATACTTTCGCCTAAAGGCGAAGTCTATCTTGGACCTTAGCTTAAGACTACCTTAGTCATTCCCTAGCTTAGATCCTTTCAACTTATGCACAGCGGAATATTATCTATCAACCATTGGTCTAAAACCAATCTAACACTCGTCAGGTCGAATCACCTTAGCCATGATCAGTAGACACAACTACTACCAGCTCCAAGGTTGATCCTGAACCTAATCCAAGTCATACAATAACTGAGGTTCCATTCCCCTAACCATTCTATCTAGATCTATGCAATATTGCTAGATCATACCTTGCCACATCCACGGAGCTTGATAGCTCTTTGTCTCAGCTGCCTTAGCTGTCTAGCTAGCTCATTCAGCTAGCTGAACTGAACCACTTCACTTGAGGTTCCCAACTCTCTTCCAGCTGATCGAGCTGCGAGGTAGCTTTGCCTAGCTCCCATCCACTCGTCCAACTCCTCATTATACCTGTATAAACTCTCCCCTTAGGTACTTAGTCATTCAACCAACCATCCCCACAAACCAAGTACCTTTGGGAAGTCTTCAGCTGCAAAATCAACCTCAAGCAAACATGCTCCAAAACTAATTAAAATTCATGATAAATCATGATAATTCATAACTAAGAGAATGGTCAAGTCAGATTTCTCAGAACTGGCCTCGATCATACTGATCTCGCCCATGAACAGCCCATATGGCCATAACTGACCACCTCTAAATCAATGAGATAAAACTAATCTCTCACCATGATAATTCATGATAAATACCCATTAAGAGATATTTGAAGTCGGATCCTAACAATTCCCTCAGGAACTATCAGATCTCCACTTACCTGCCCAACCAAGGCCATGGAGAGATTTCTCTGAACCGGCCACTCCATGGTTCAGTACCTCCACGTCTGATCAACATAGAATAGGATTAATAATGCCCACCAGTTCCTGAGTCAATCAACCAACCACCCCACATGACTCAGAACTGATGAGTCTTCACACATACCTAACCGGCCATGGAACTATGTCCCACTGAACCTGATTAGTGTTGCTCTTACCACTGGTGCATCCTTTGATCAATCAGATCAGACACCTTGATCCATCATCCATGGATCAGGTCGTCCATCCTTGCCCATGATCAGATCACACACAGCCTTCCTTGTATAAACACACCAGCACAATACTTGTGGTCCATACCAACAAGTACCAGCCTTACTCCTCTCCTTTGCTTGCTGTTGGATCAAACGAATTGGACCTTACACTCCACATGGTTCCTCTGTCTCTAGGACTCCCATGTGTCTCATCAGTGGGTCGGACTCATGGTTCACACCATGAATCAAACCCAACACCAAACCATGATCCATCATTGATCACTATCCAATGAACAGCATCTAACCATCATCCCACATGGATGAGTTAGATCAGTTATGATCCGCCCCTTTGTCCAGGGTCTTGGATTCCTAAGACACATCACAATATACATTCCTCAAGGGGCGTGCCATGCCTGGCCTTGATCCCACCCCAAGAGACACAACACAGACATAAACATAACCATAAACATAAGTAATCAACACATGTTACCTCATACTTGATCTTGCTAGACCTTGTGCTTCCCTGATCAGGTCCGGCTTGTGCCTCTTGCACTTGTATTAATCAGGTCTTATCACATACCTCCAGTATTGATAAGATCATTCATGGGTCGCACCCATCATCCCTTCCATGGAACTTCCATGAAAACAGTTTCTGCACTGCATCCACCTTCAAGGCTGTACATGCCTTTGGGAGTGGAGTCCGGCCTTCTCCATTCTCTTCTGGCCATTTGCGTGTGTTACCATGATGTAGAGGAAGCCTAGGGTGTGTTCATCCATGATCAAACACCACCCAAGGGTCGTGCATCACTTCCCACTTCAGTTCCCATGAAACTGCCTTTCTACACACCACTGCCTTCAAGGCTGTCTCCACCATTGGAAGTGCATTCCGGCCCTCCATCTTCTCTCCTGGCTATTTGAATGTGTAGTAAGGATGTAGAGGAAGCCCATGGCGTGGCAAACATCAATCAAAACACACCAGAGGGTCGTTCACAACTCCCTCTTGATTGCCATCAAAACTGCCTCTTTGCTGCCTCATCCCACTCTTGGGGTTGGATGTTGCCATCCGACTTTCTCTCTGTTTTCTCTGGTTTTTCTTTGTGTTTCAGGAAGAAGAATGAAGCCGACGTGCCTGCAAAGGCACGGACTTGCCCTTGTATTTATAGAAAAGGAATGGTCACCTTTCCAAAGGTTGCACCTTTCGGTATCATTTCTGGCCATTGATTTAATCAATGGTCCAGATCACACCTGTTCGCCTATGGCAGTTACCAGACGTCCTTGACATGCCTAACTGCTCCTAGACATGTCACACACAAGCCTTAGCTGGTTGCCCAAGCCCCTGGTTCAACCACAAGTGCCCACCGGCTCACCGGCACACCCGGGTGGTCCACATGGTCCGACCACTGTCCGGACCTGGCCCAACTGCCCAAGACTTGAACACTCAGTCCAGCTGAGTTGAGCTGATCCCCAGCTGACCCAGCTGAGTGAGCTAGTTCATCCAGCTCAGGGAGCTGACACACTCTTCAGTGAGCTACACTGAGCTGCACTACACTTCATCTAGCTGGTCGAGCTTGCTCACTGCATCGCCAGCTGCCATACACTTTGTACAGCTCCTTTATACTTGTCTCCTTCTTGGTTTAGCTATATCTTAGCTTCCTGATGCCCTTAACCTTACTTCCAGGCCATGATACCTTGTGTTTAGGTCACATGAGCTGACTGGTGCGTCTCCTTGCACCATGGTCGATCCTAAGGATCATATCCAGGATCAGGGACATGACATCCCCTTTCGAAGTTCG
>NW_026617192.1:0-18706 GCF_000801105.2 Raphanus sativus | reverse complement strand
ATGATGTCCGAACAGGCCAATCTGGAAATTCATCTGGAAGAAAGTGGATATCTTCTTACTCACAACTCCTATGAGATTTATTCAACTTCCTGGTTATTCTCCACTGATTAGTGGTTCCAAATAAGCTTCTTAGATCGTGGTTCATCCTGGTTTGATAAGAATCATGAAGATATTGCCATATGTCCGAACAGGCTAATCTGGAATCATCTGGATAGAAAGTGGGATATCTTCTTACTCAACTCCTATGAGATTTATTCAACTTCCTGGTTATTCTCCACTGATTAGTGGTTCCAAATAAAGCTTCTTAGATCGTGTTTCATCCTGGTTTGATAAGAATCATGAAGATATTGCCATATGTCCGAACAGGCTAATCTGGAATCATCTGGATAGAAAGTGGGATATCTTCTTACTCCACTCCTATGAGATTTATTCAACTTCCTGGTTATTCTCCACTGATTAGTGGTTCCAAATAAAGCTCTTAGATCGTGGTTCATCCTGGTTTGATAAGAGATCATGAAGATATTGCCATATGTCCGAACAGCTAATCTGGAATCATCTGGATAAAAGTGGGATATCTTCTTACTCACAACTCCTATGAGATTTATTCAACTTCCTGGTTATTCTCCACTGATTAGTGGTTCCAAATAAAGCTTCTTAGATCGTGGTTCATCCTGGTTTGATAAGAATCATGAAGATATTGCCATATGTCCGAACAGGCTAATCTGGAATCATCTGGATAGAAAGTGGGATATCTTCTTACTCACAACTCCTATGAGATTTATTCAACTTCCTGGTTATTCTCCACTGATTAGTGGTTCCAAATAAAGCTTCTTAGATCGTGGTTCATCCTGGTTTGATAAGAATCATGAAGATATTGCCATATGTCCGAACAGGCTAATCTGGAATCATCTGGATAGAAAGTGGGATATCTTCTTACTTCACAACTCCTATGAGATTTATTCAACTTCCTGGTTATTCTCCACTGATTAGTGGTTCCAATAAAGCTTCTTATATATTGGTTCATCCTGGTTTGATAAGAATCATGAAGATATTGCCATATGTCCGAACAGGCTAATCTGGAATCATCTGGATAGAAAGTGGGATATCTTCTTACTCACAACTCCTATGAGATTTATTCAACTTCCTGGTTATTCTCCACTGATTAGTGGTTCCAAATAAAGCTTCTTAGATCGTGGTTCATCCTGGTTTGATAAGAATCATGAGATATTGCCATATGTCCGAACAGGCTAATCTGGAATCATCTGGATAGAAAGTGGGATATCTTCTTACTCACAACTCCTATGAGATTTATTCAACTTCCTGGTTATTCTCCACTGATTAGTGGTTCCAAATAAAGCTTCTTAGATCGTGGTTCATCCTGGTTTGATAAGAATCATGAAGATATTGCCATATGTCCGAACAGGCTAATCTGGAATCATCTGGATAGAAAGTGGGATATCTTCTTACTCACAACTCCTATGAGATTTATTCAACTTCCTGGTTATTCTCCACTGATTAGTGGTTCCAAATAAAGCTTCTTAGATCGTGGTTCATCCTGGTTTGATAAGAATCATGAAGATATTGCCATATGTCCGAACAGGCTAATCTGGAATCATCTGGATAGAAAGTGGGATATCTTCTTACTCACAACTCCTATGAGATTTATTCAACTTCCTGGTTATTCTCCACTGATTAGTGGTTCCAAATAAAGCTTCTTAGATCGTGGTTCATCCTGGTTTGATAAGAATCATGAAGATATTGCCATATGTCCGAACAGGCTAATCTGGAATCATCTGGATAGAAAGTGGGATATCTTCTTACTCACAACTCCTATGAGATTTATTCAACTTCCTGGTTATTCTCCACTGATTAGTGGTTCCAAATAAAGCTTCTTAGATCGTGGTTCATCCTGGTTTGATAAGAATCATGAAGATATTGCCATATGTCCGAACAGGCTAATCTGGAATCATCTGGATAGAAAGTGGGATATCTTCTTACTCACAACTCCTATGAGATTTATTCAACTTCCTGGTTATTCCACTGATTAGTGGTTCCAAATAAAGCTTCTTAGATCGTGGTTCATCCTGGTTTGATAAGAATCATGAAGATATTGCCATATGTCCGAACAGGCTAATCTGGAATCATCTGGATAGAAAGTGGGATATCTTCTTACTCACAACTCCTATGAGATTTATTCAACTTCCTGGTTATTCTCCACTGATTAGTGGTTCCAAATAAAGCTTCTTAGATCGTGGTTCATCCTGGTTTGATAAGAATCATGAAGATAATGCCATATGTCCGAACAGGCTAATCTGGAATCATCTGGATAGAAAGTGGGATATCTTCTTACTCACAACTCCTATGAGATTTATTCAACTTCCTGGTTATTCTCCACTGATTAGTGGTTCCAAATAAAGCTTCTTAGATCGTGGTTCATCCTGGTTTGATAAGAATCATGAAGATATTGCCATATGTCCGAACAGGCTAATCTGGAATCATCTGGATAGAAAGTGGGATATCTTCTTACTCACAACTCCTATGAGATTTATTCAACTTCCTGGTTATTCTCCACTGATTAGTGGTTCCAAATAAAGCTTCTTAGATCGTGGTTCATCCTGGTTTGATAAGAATCATGAAGATATTGCCATATGTCCGAACAGGCTAATCTGGAATCATCTGGATAGAAAGTGGGATATCTTCTTACTCACAACTCCTATGAGATTTATTCAACTTCCTGGTTATTCTCCACTGATTAGTGGTTCCAAATAAAGCTTCTTAGATCGTGGTTCATCCTGGTTTGATAAGAATCATGAAGATATTGCCATATGTCCGAACAGGCTAATCTGGAATCATCTGGATAGAAAGTGGGATATCTTCTTACTCACAACTCCTATGAGATTTATTCAACTTCCTGGTTATTCTCCACTGATTAGTGGTTCCAAATAAAGCTTCTTAGATCGTGGTTCATCCTGGTTTGATAAGAATCATGAAGATATTGCCATATGTCCGAACAGGCTAATCTGGAATCATCTGGATAGAAAGTGGGATATCTTCTTACTCACAACTCCTATGAGATTTATTCAACTTCCTGGTTATTCTCCACTGATTAGTGGTTCCAAATAAAGCTTCTTAGATCGTGGTTCATCCTGGTTTGATAAGAATCATGAAGATATTGCCATATGTCCGAACAGGCTAATCTGGAATCATCTGGATAGAAAGTGGGATATCTTCTTACTCACAACTCCTATGAGATTTATTCAACTTCCTGGTTATTCTCCACTGATTAGTGGTTCCAAATAAAGCTTCTTAGATCGTGGTTCATCCTGGTTTGATAAGAATCATGAAGATATTGCCATATGTCCGAACAGGCTAATCTGGAATCATCTGGATAGAAAGTGGGATATCTTCTTACTCACAACTCCTATGAGATTTATTCAACTTCCTGGTTATTCTCCACTGATTAGTGGTTCCAAATAAAGCTTCTTAGATCGTGGTTCATCCTGGTTTGATAAGAATCATGAAGATATTGCCATATGTCCGAACAGGCTAATCTGGAATCATCTGGATAGAAAGTGGGATATCTTCTTACTCACAACTCCTATGAGATTTATTCAACTTCCTGGTTATTCTCCACTGATTAGTGGTTCCAAATAAAGCTTCTTAGATCGTGGTTCATCCTGGTTTGATAAGAATCATGAAGATATTGCCATATGTCCGAACAGGCTAATCTGGAATCATCTGGATAGAAAGTGGGATATCTTCTTACTCACAACTCCTATGAGATTTATTCAACTTCCTGGTTATTCTCCACTGATTAGTGGTTCCAAATAAAGCTTCTTAGATCGTGGTTCATCCTGGTTTGATAAGAATCATGAAGATATTGCCATATGTCCGAACAGGCTAATCTGGAATCATCTGGATAGAAAGTGGGATATCTTCTTACTCACAACTCCTATGAGATTTATTCAACTTCCTGGTTATTCTCCACTGATTAGTGGTTCCAAATAAAGCTTCTTAGATCGTGGTTCATCCTGGTTTGATAAGAATCATGAAGATATTGCCATATGTCCGAACAGGCTAATCTGGAATCATCTGGATAGAAAGTGGGATATCTTCTTACTCACAACTCCTATGAGATTTATTCAACTTCCTGGTTATTCTCCACTGATTAGTGGTTCCAAATAAAGCTTCTTAGATCGTGGTTCATCCTGGTTTGATAAGAATCATGAAGATATTGCCATATGTCCGAACAGGCTAATCTGGAATCATCTGGATAGAAAGTGGGATATCTTCTTACTCACAACTCCTATGAGATTTATTCAACTTCCTGGTTATTCTCCACTGATTAGTGGTTCCAAATAAAGCTTCTTAGATCGTGGTTCATCCTGGTTTGATAAGAATCATGAAGATATTGCCATATGTCCGAACAGGCTAATCTGGAATCATCTGGATAGAAAGTGGGATATCTTCTTACTCACAACTCCTATGAGATTTATTCAACTTCCTGGTTATTCTCCACTGATTAGTGGTTCCAAATAAAGCTTCTTAGATCGTGGTTCATCCTGGTTTGATAAGAATCATGAAGATATTGCCATATGTCCGAACAGGCTAATCTGGAATCATCTGGATAGAAAGTGGGATATCTTCTTACTCACAACTCCTATGAGATTTATTCAACTTCCTGGTTATTCTCCACTGATTAGTGGTTCCAAATAAAGCTTCTTAGATCGTGGTTCATCCTGGTTTGATAAGAATCATGAAGATATTGCCATATGTCCGAACAGGCTAATCTGGAATCATCTGGATAGAAAGTGGGATATCTTCTTACTCACAACTCCTATGAGATTTATTCAACTTCCTGGTTATTCTCCACTGATTAGTGGTTCCAAATAAAGCTTCTTAGATCGTGGTTCATCCTGGTTTGATAAGAATCATGAAGATATTGCCATATGTCCGAACAGGCTAATCTGGAATCATCTGGATAGAAAGTGGGATATCTTCTTACTCACAACTCCTATGAGATTTATTCAACTTCCTGGTTATTCTCCACTGATTAGTGGTTCCAAATAAAGCTTCTTAGATCGTGGTTCATCCTGGTTTGATAAGAATCATGAAGATATTGCCATATGTCCGAACAGGCTAATCTGGAATCATCTGGATAGAAAGTGGGATATCTTCTTACTCACAACTCCTATGAGATTTATTCAACTTCCTGGTTATTCTCCACTGATTAGTGGTTCCAAATAAAGCTTCTTAGATCGTGGTTCATCCTGGTTTGATAAGAATCATGAAGATATTGCCATATGTCCGAACAGGCTAATCTGGAATCATCTGGATAGAAAGTGGGATATCTTCTTACTCACAACTCCTATGAGATTTATTCAACTTCCTGGTTATTCTCCACTGATTAGTGGTTCCAAATAAAGCTTCTTAGATCGTGGTTCATCCTGGTTTGATAAGAATCATGAAGATATTGCCATATGTCCGAACAGGCTAATCTGGAATCATCTGGATAGAAAGTGGGATATCTTCTTACTCACAACTCCTATGAGATTTATTCAACTTCCTGGTTATTCTCCACTGATTAGTGGTTCCAAATAAAGCTTCTTAGATCGTGGTTCATCCTGGTTTGATAAGAATCATGAAGATATTGCCATATGTCCGAACAGGCTAATCTGGAATCATCTGGATAGAAAGTGGGATATCTTCTTACTCACAACTCCTATGAGATTTATTCAACTTCCTGGTTATTCTCCACTGATTAGTGGTTCCAAATAAAGCTTCTTAGATCGTGGTTCATCCTGGTTTGATAAGAATCATGAAGATATTGCCATATGTCCGAACAGGCTAATCTGGAATCATCTGGATAGAAAGTGGGATATCTTCTTACTCACAACTCCTATGAGATTTATTCAACTTCCTGGTTATTCTCCACTGATTAGTGGTTCCAAATAAAGCTTCTTAGATCGTGGTTCATCCTGGTTTGATAAGAATCATGAAGATATTGCCATATGTCCGAACAGGCTAATCTGGAATCATCTGGATAGAAAGTGGGATATCTTCTTATCACAACTCCTATGAGATTTATTCAACTTCCTGGTTATTCTCCACTGATTAGTGGTTCCAAATAAAGCTTCTTAGATCGTGGTTCATCCTGGTTTGATAAGAATCATGAAGATATTGCCATATGTCCGAACAGGCTAATCTGGAATCATCTGGATAGAAGTGGGATATCTTCTTACTCACAACTCCTATGAGATTTATTCAACTTCCTGGTTATTCTCCACTGATTAGTGGTTTCCAATAAAGCTTCTTAGATCGTGGTTCATCCTGGTTTGATAAGAATCATGAAGATATTGCCATATGTCCGAAAAGCCAATCTGGAATCATCTGGATAGAAAGTGGGATATCTTCTTACTCACAACTCCTATTGTGAGATTATGAGATTAAGGGAGGATTAAGTGAAGAACACATGAGGGCTGAGTAAAGAAGAGGAATGGCGAGAGAGGATGTGAGAAGTGAGAGACTTTTAATTCACTTAGTTTATTATCTTGCAACATCAGTACATAAAGGAGAATACAAATATCCTAGGAAATTATTAAATAAGTAAGAATCTAGAATAAATTTAAACAATGGCATAAGAGTCAAATTGTCCCACTGTCTTGGATCAGGGAGAAAGTGACATGTCATAACGTTCCCATATGCAGCAGCTTCTCTCCCTTCATGTGATATGCTTTTCCAACGGTCAGCTTGGGTTGACGAGTTCACTTGGTTCACTTTGAATTAATTAAACGCCAACACTTCCTTCTTTTGGTTCCTTAGCTTGCACGCCACTCCTTAGGTTGTACAGCCAGCCTTGATTTTTCAAGTTAACTCCACACATTGCTTATTTCAAATCCTCTTGGTTTCTTCTTATTAGATCAGATCTCTTCCATGCACCATTGCTGCTCTTTATGTCTTCTCAACACTCCCCCTCAAGCTTGACCATAGGGACTGGTCAAGCTTAGAAACCATGAAGCATTCCCTCATTAAACCTTAACTTGGAAAAAACCACTTGGGATAAAACCAAGCCAAGGAAAAAGAGTAGAACACTTCATGGATAAGGGATCAGTGTGATGAGAGATCCACAAGTCCTAACTTGGATAGTATGAACTCGCAGACCTTAGTACTAGCAGCCTTGGTGAAAGATGTCAGCTAACTGATCTTCACTCCTAGTGTAGCAAGGAAGGATGATCTTCTGCTCCCAGTTTGTCTCACCTTATGACAATCTACTTCAATGTGTTTGGTTCTCTCATGGAAGACTGAGTTGCTGGCAATGTGTATAGCAGCCTGGTTATCACAGTGCATAGTAATTGGTGTTGTAGAATCAATTCCCAGTCCTTAAGCAGCCCCTTGATCCAAATCAGCTCACTGGTTAGTTTCCTCATGGCTCTATACTCTGCTTCAGCACTTGAGCATGAAACAACCTTCTGCTTCTTGCTCTTCCAAGTTACCAGATTACCTCAAATAAAGTGCATACCCAGTGGTTGATCTCCTATCAAACTCTATCTCCTGCCCAATCAGCATCACAATACCCTACTATCTCAGTGCTTTGTTGCATCCCATCCAGACTCCTTGACCTGTGCCTCTCTTAGGTACCTTAGGATCCTTTCAACCATGTTCCAGTGATGTATCTTGGGTGCTTGCATCTGCTGGCTCACTTGGTTCACAGCAAAACAAATGTCTGGTCTTGTGATGGTTAGGTAGATGAGTTTACCAACCATTCTCCTATACTGTTTCACATCTCCAAAGACCTTGTCATCAAACTCCCCCTGGCGCAGCACCTTGTATCATCTTCAAGAGGAGTCTTAGCTCTCTTTCCTCCAAGGTCACCTGCCTCATTCAACAAATCAAGTGTGTACTTTCTTTGATTCAAGAATAGCCCCTCTTTAGATCGGCATATCTCAATTCCTAGAAAGTACTTTAGCTCACCCAAGTCTTTAATATCAAAAGAAGATTTAAAGGAAAGCTTTTGTTAGGATGATACCTTCCTTATCACTCCCTGTGATGATAATATCATCCACATAAATCAGAATGACTATGATGCCTTGTTGGTGGTGAGAGTGAATAGAGTTGTGATCAGCTTCAGACTTGACAAACCCTCTTCCATTAAGGGTTGTGCTCAACTTGTGATACCAAGCCCTTGGGGATTGTTTTAAACCATATATTGCTTTCTTCAGTCTCAGCACATTGCATGGTCTGACAAGATTTTCCAAACCAGGAGGAGGTCTCATGTAGACTTCATCTTCCAATTCTCCTTGAAGAAATGCATTCTTGACATCCATTTGCCATAGATCCGCTCCAAGTTTTACTGCCAATGATAGAACAATTCTGATGGTATGGAGCTTGGCTACTGGTGCAAATGTATCAAGATAATCTTCCCCATAGACCTGAGTGTATCCTCTTGCCACAAGTCTGGTCTTCCTCCTCTCTGGTTTTCCATTTGCTAGGTATTTGATGGTGAAGAGTAGGCGACTTGTTACTGCCTTCTTGCCTTTAGGAAGTTCAGTCTCATACCAGGTACCATTCTTGATCATGGCATTTATTTCATCCCCTACTGAATCTCTACATTCATCAAGCTCCATTGCCTCTTCATAAGACCTTGGAATGTATTCCTGATCTATGCTTGTGATGAAGGCTTGGTGTTCCATGGGATAGTGAGCAAGAGAGCAGACTGCCTGAACTGGATGAGCTACTGCATGACTGTTGAAGTACACTCTTGTATTCTTCCAGTTTGAGAGCTCCTTCTTCTGCCTTGTGCTTCTCCTAAGCGGTTGAACTGGAGCTGTTTCAATAGTCTGCTCATGCCCTACAGCTGAATCTGTCTCCATATTTTGTTCTGATGCATCTCGCTCCTGATCATGAACCTGATCAGTATGTGAATCTTCTCCTTGATTCCCCCCCTTCATGATCAGGATGGAGATCATCTCCTGCTTGATCAACCTCTTCAATCACATTTTCTGGTCCCTGCCTAGTCTCTTGATTGTGTGTTGATGGCTCTTCTATGTTTGGTTGTGGCATACTGATGCCAAGGTTCTCCATGATGCGCCTTAAGTTATCTGCCCTATCCGAGGATGTCTGAGATAGATCTTTGAGCTTGTCCCAACTCTTCTCCTCATAATACCCTCTGGATTCCACAAACTTCACATCCCTTGAGATCAGTACCCTTCTAGACTCTGGTGCATAACATTTGTAGCCCTTTTGAGTAGGTGAGTACCCTATGAATAAGGCTTTAGTACTCCTAGCTTCAAGCTTGTTTCTCTGCTCACCTGGCTGCAAAACATAGCACAAGCACCCAAACACACGCAAATGATCTAGAGAAGGTTTTCTATGGTTCAGTACCTCATATGGTGTAAGATCACCAAGAACTCTTGTTGGTGTTCTGTTGATCAGATAACATGCAGTCATAACTGCATCACTCCAGAATCTCTTAGGCACATTGGTGTAGAATAGCATACACCTTGCTACTTCCATGAGATGTCTGTTTTTCCTCTCAGCTACACCATTTTGTTGTGGTGTGTAAGGGCAACTAGTTTAGTGAATAATTCCATGCTTAGCTAGATGATTTTTGAAAGCATGGCTTGTATACTCTCCCCCATTATCTGACCTGAATACTTTGATCTTAACATTGAAGTGATTAGTAATGTAATTCTGAAAGTTAATAAAGGCATCTAACACCCTATCTTTAGTTTGAATCATAGTCAGCCAAGTACTTAGATTTTTGGTCTATAAATGTTACAAAATATTTATGATTCTCCCTAGAGATGCATGGTGCAGTCCAAACATCAGAATGAATAAGATCAAAGCAGTTTTCATAAATAGTAGATGACTTAGGGAAAACAGTCTTGCAGTGTTTGCCAAGAATACATGCTTCACAGCCATCACTTTTAAAGAAACATCAGGAAATAAAAGGTTTAATGCACGAGAATGGGGGTGGCCAAGCCTAGCATGCCATAATACATCATGATCTAAAACATGAATTGAATTAAAAGCAGAAGATAAATTTGAGATAGGCTTGATGTCTTCAAGCAGGTACAAGTCCTTCTTTGTAACACCTTTGCCAATCAACTTAAGAGTCTCAATATCCTGAAACACAACCTCATTAGGACTAAAGATCACATTGCAATTTAAATCAGTGGTGGCTCTTTTAACAGATACAAGATTAGAAGCAAATGTTGGCATGTAAAAAGCTCTAGTCTCTTTATCAAACAGCTTAAGAGTTCCTACACCTTTAATTGGGATTTTATCACCATTGGCTATCATCACATTTCCTAAGACAGGTTCTATATTTTTAATCAAATTAGCATCACTAATCATGTGGTGGGAAGCCCCTGAGTCTATAACTAAGGGCTTAACACTACTAGATTTATGCAATTGATGCAGTGATGTACCAAGAGCCTTAGGAAAATTATATGATGCACTGAGAGAGATACCAAGGGTGTTACCAGACTCTTTTAGAGCTTTGATGATGAGGACATTGAACCTGACCTTACTGAACCAGACATTCAAGACATGATCAGCAACATTACCAAACCAGAGACTGAGCAAGAAGTGCCCATACCAACCGTGTTTAAGGGAGCTATCACTAGACAAAGAGCTAAGATACTTCAACATAAATTTAATGAGAGCATGATACTTGCTTCTGATCTTGGACAGGTTAAACAAGCTGAGGAAGTTACCAAAGATGTGATCAAGAGAGATGCCGTGAAGATAGAGGAACCAAATGGGAGTTCTCAAGCATCAAGAGAAGATCTTTGGCCATTCATACCTGATCAGAGTCACAACCATTTGATGATCATTACCATAGAAGAACCCAATGCCTAAGAAGGTTCTTGGACAGGGTTAGCTACTAGCAAGCTCCTTGTGTGTGCTCTTTTCCTTGCTCTTGGTTTTGTCCCACGAGGTTTTCCAGGAGAAGGTTTTTAACGAGGCCACAACTAGCTTACAAATCACCTTGAAGCATCTCGGTCCAAGACTAAGAAGAAACCATTTCTTCTTTGTTTCCTTATTTGAACCATATTCTATTTTAAGTTATTTCATTTCTTTTGTCGACAAGGAGCATGTTCCTTTAGTATTTATTTTGTTTGCAAAACTCATTGAGAAGGCTACACTTGATAATTTATAAAACTTTTCTTTCAAAGAAAACCTAGAGCTCTGAACTGAACTCGCAGCCGCCTCCTTGCCTTGTGAGACCAGTACCTCCACGGCTTGAAGGTTCCCTTGTGTTGTATCACGAGCCTTCCATCTCTTGTGTGGTGCACTTCAATCCACCTTGTTCTCAGTCCCACGGTTTCTCTTGGTTGATTAGATCAAAAAATAGAACCACCTCTTGATCTAGAACTGCTCCATCTCTCTTGCTTGGATCATACAGCCTTTGTCATCCTAGGCTTGTATCATTTGATGAGGGCATCAAGGTCTGACTTCTTGATGGGCTCATCCTGTGTAGTTCTCATGCCTCCACTGAATGTCAATGCCTTCCCTTCACCAGTGTTGAAGTTGCGCATAGGTGTGGATGGTTCTCCCATCTCACCAGAGAAGTGAGCTCTTGCATCTGCATATGGGGTCCTGAACTTTTGAGGCTTGAGGTGTGGGTGAAGGATCCAGCACTTGTCCTGCCATGGCCTTTCTTCTTGCAGTGATCACAAACCCATACTTTCTTGTCTTCTGGTTTGTGAACCTCCTTGTTAGCCACGCGCCCTCAGTGTTGTTCTCTGCCTTTTCAGCTTGACTTGCCATGATAAGCTCACTCTTTCTCCCAAAGAGACCCACTGATCCTTGTTCCTTTTTGGATTTAAGCACACACTTCATCTAGAGATGGTAGCTCCTGACTTCTTAAGATGTGCTTAATCAGGTCATTGTAGCCTGGGGTTAAGAGTAAACAACAAAGCAAAGACTTTGTCTTGTTCTCTTCTCTTATTAAGCACATCAGGATCAACAGTTCCTGGCCTCAGCATCTCTAGTTCAGCCCACAAGGACCTGAACTTTCCAAAGTGCCTGTCAAAGTCAGTGTCCTCTTGGCTAAGAGTGTTGATAGCCCTCTTGACTTCAAACACTCTACTGATGTTAGACTGGTTGCCATACACCTTCTTCAGTGTATCCCACAGATCCTTGGAAGTTTCACAGTAGGAGTAAGCTTCCAAGTTTGAGGCTTCAAGGCTGCTGTGAAGAATGGTTAACACCATGAGAATCCTCCTGATTTTTTTTCTTGTCACCAGCACCTGTAATGAAACCCTACTTGGTTTTGATTCCCTTTTTTATGATCCTTGAGGGTGATTTGGTTTATGGGTTCGTTGGGATGGATAGAACAATGGTTTCTATGGATAATGAGGATAGATGGGAGATGGTTTATGGATGAAGGTAGAGATGGTTGATGATACCTCAGTGTGAGATCGATGGGAGATCAAACACTTGTTCGATGTGCTTGTGATCGAGCAGGGCACCGCTCGGACGTGATCAACAAGCAAAAAGCAGAGGATTTTACTCCTAAGCAAACAATGTTCAAAGATGAACAAAGGATTCACAGTTTTAGAGATTTTTGATAAAAAGAGTGAATGAATCTTATTAGAAATCGACATAGGGTTTATGTAGAACAAAGAACACGTTTTTGACTTATTGAAAACATAAACTCATACTTAAAACTTGTAGAAAACTTAGGCAAGACTAAAGACTGAATAGTTGAATATCTTGACTTCGATTTGGTCTTGATCTTTGATTGAATTCGAGTTTGGTTTGAAGCAAACCAAACCAACAATTGCTTCCTTCAATTTCCTGGTTTGTGATCGAGTGATTGGCCCACTAGGAAAGGAGAATGGGTCTCGGTCCATCTTGCAATCAGTGTTCAGCTCCCCATCAGTGTTCAGCTCATCCTGCTTCTCCTCAGTCTCACTCAGCTGGTTTAGCTCACTTGTCTCCTCATCAGTATCAGTGAGCTGGTTCAGCTCATCTGTCGCCAATCCTTCAGCAAGTCTAGGCTTGGTTGCATCATGCCCTCCTCCTTTGAAAGGATTTGACCTCAAATCCGAACCATCTGCAATATAAGGAATCAAATCAGCAACATTGAAGGTAGAGCTCACAGTGTACTTATCTTGAAGATCAATCTGATAAGCATTATTATTTATCCTTTTGAGAACTCGGAAAGGTCCATCTGTTCTTGGCATGAGCTTGGACTTTCTTTCAGCAGGAAACCTTTCTTTCCTCAAATGTACCCACACCAAATCTCCTGGTTCCAAGACTAGTTCACGTCTGCCTTTGTTGGCGTGTTTCTCATACTCCTTGGTCCTCTCTTCTATGTTCTTCTTAACCTGTTCATGCAAAGAAACAACATACTCGGCCTTGGCAATGCCATCAAGGTTAGCTTGTTCACAAAGAGGTAAAGGAAATAGATCCAAAGGAGTTAGAGGATTAAAACCATACACAACCTGGAAAGGAGAAAACTTAGTAGCTCTATGAACAGAATGGTTGTATGCAAACTCAACATGAGGTAAACAATCCTCCCAAGACTTAAGGTTCTTTTTAACAACAGTTCGCAAGATAGTAGACAAGGATCTATTAACTACTTCAGTTTGCCCATCAGTTTGAGGATGGCAAGTAGTAGAAAACAAAAGCTTGGTGCCTAACTTAGACCACAAAGTTTTCCAGAAGTGGCTCAAGAATTTAGTATCCCTATCAGACACAATGGTTCTAGGCATGCCATGCAAACGTACTACTTCTCTAAAGAACAATTCAGCAACTTTCACAGCATTGTCAGTTTGATGACCAGGTATGAAATGAGCCATTTTGGAAAACCTATCCACTACAACAAAGATGGAGTCTCGACCCTTTCTAGTCCTAGGCAATCCAAGAACAAAGTCCATAGATATGTCAACCCAAGGTGCACTAGGAATAGGAAGAGGAGTATACAAACCTTGTGGTCGTGCTTTGGTTTTGGCTTGGATGCAAACAACACACTTGTTGCAGATCTTCTCTACATCTTTCTTCATGCTTGGCCAGTAGAAGTGTTCTTTCAAGGTGCTATAAGTCTTTGCAACTCCAAAATGTCCCATGAGTCCTCCTCCATGAGCTTCCCTGACATACATTTCTCTCAAAGAACTATTAGGAAGACACAAACGATTTTTAAAGAACAAGAAACCATCAGTTTGATAGTAATCTCCACTTGGATGTGTTTCACACTCTCTAAAAATATCTCCGAAGTCAGAATCATCAACATAGTAAGACTTAATCTGCTCAAAACCTAACAACTTAGCTTCCATGGATGAAAACAAAGTGTATCTTCTAGACAAAGCATCAGCAACAATGTTTTCCTTACCTTGTTTGAAGTGAATAACATAAGGAAAGGTTTCAAGGAACTCTACCCATCTTGCGTGCCTTTTGTTGAGCTTGTGCTGTCCTTTCAAGTGTTTGAGAGACTCATGATCAGTGTGGATCACAAATTCTTTTGGCCAAAGGTAGTGCTGCCAAGTTTCTAGAGCTCGGATGAGTGCATAGAGTTCCTTATCATAAGTAGGATAATTCAGCATGGCTCCTCCTAATTTCTCACTGAAGTAAGCAATTGGTTTCTTCTCCTGCATCAAAACAGCTCCAATACCTACACCAGAAGCATCACACTCGATTTCAAAAGTCTTAGAAAAATCAGGAAGAGCTAACAAAGGTGCATTGGTCAACTTCCCTTTCAAAGTTTGGAATGCCTCTTCTTGTTCTTTCCTCCACTGGAATCCCACATTTTTCTTGATAATCTCAGTGAGAGGGGCAGCAATGGTGCTGAAATCCCTAACAAAACGCCTGTAGAATCCAGCCAACCCATGAAAACTCCTCACCTCACTTACACTGGTTGGAATAGGCCATTCTTTTATTGCTTTCACCTTCTCCTCGTCAACTCTGATTCCTTGTGCTGAAACAACAAAACCTAAAAACACAAGGTGATCTGTTCCAAAAATACACTTTTTAAAGTTAGCAAACAGAGACTCCTTCCTAAGCACTTCTAGAACAGATTTCACATGATCAACATGTTCAGTCAAGCTTTTGCTATAGATCAGAATATCATCGAAGTAAACTACTACAAAGCGACCTATGAAAGCTCTCAAAACATGATTCATTAGTCTCATAAAAGTGCTAGGTGCATTGGTTAAGCCAAAAGGCATAACAAGCCATTCATACAAGCCATGTTTTGTTTTAAAGGCAGTCTTCCATTCATCACCTTCTTTCATCCTAATCTGATGATATCCACTTTTCAAATCTACTTTAGAAAAGATGCAAGAACCATGAAGTTCATCAAGCATGTCGTCAAGTCTAGGGATAGGATGTCTATACTTTACCGTGATGTTGTTGATGGCTCTGCAGTCCACACACATGCGCCAGCTTCCATCTTTCTTTGGCACCAACAACACAGGTACTGCACATGGGCTCATACTCTCTCGGATGTGACCCTTCTCCATCAGCTCATCAACTTGTCTTTGCAGCTCTTTAGTTTCATCAGGGTTAGTTCGGTAAGCAGGCCTGTTGGGCAAGGAGGCTCCTGGAACTAAGTCTATCTGGTGTTCAATCCCTCGGAGTGGAGGCAAACCACTTGGACTCTCTTCTGGAAACACATCTCCATAGTCCTGTAATATGAACTCAAAATCACTCGGTAACTCCGGTGCAATGTCAGAAAAAGTTAGTAAAGCTCCCTTAAAAACAAACAAGATCATAGATTGGTTCAAGTGTGCTGCTTTCCGGAGATCACTAGATTTAGCACTTAGAAGAATACCTTTTGTTTGTTTCTCTGATGCTGGTACCTTGTCCTTGTCTTCTTTCCTCCTAAGTTTGAGTTGGACTTGATCATGGTGTACTTCTTGTGGTGAGAGAGGAGCAAGAACAATCTTCTTGTCTCTGTGAGTGAATGAGTGGCGATTAGTAAAGCCATCATGAATCACCTTTTTGTCATATTGCCATGGCCTTCCTAGCAGGATGTGACTTGTGTCCATAGGTAGGACATCACAAACAATCTCATCTTGGTACCTCCCAATAGTAATAGGGACCATTACTTGCTCAGTCACCTTCAGTTCCCCTTGATCATTCAACCACTGAAGTAGATACGGCCTAGGATGCTTTCCAGTCTTCAACCCAAGCTTTTCCACAAGCGCCTCACTTGCAACGTTGGTACAACTCCCACCATCAATAACCAAACTACAGACCTTGTCATAGACTGTGCAGCGAGTGTGGAAGAGATTTTCTCTTTGATCAGTCTCCTCTGGTTTGAACTGGACTTGAAGAGATCTTCTTGCAACCAGAAGCTGTCCGTTAACTGGATAATCAATCTGTTCTTCCTCTGATGCAACAGCTGGTTCTTCTTCTGAAACGATTTCACCATTGTCTAAGAGGATCATGACTTTCTTGTTAGTACACTCATTGGCATAATGCCCAATGCCATGGCACTTGAAACACTTCACATCTCTGGATCTCGTGGTGGTTGATTTTCCCTTATCATCCTGCTGACTTCCCTTGAGATCTTCCTTCTTCATCCATGGTTTCTCTTCTTTGGTAGTGGTCGGCTTGTAGTTGTTGCCATAGGAGCCCTTGGTTGGGTTCTTCCTCTTTAGCTGTTGTTCTATAAGGATGGACTTGTGTAACAACTCAAAGATATCCTCATACTCATACAACTCTATGCGATCCTGAATGTCTCTGCTCAACCCAGCCTGGAAACGTGCCATAGTAGCCTCAGCTGATTCAGCTACTCCACCCTTAAGCATAAGAGTTTCCATCTCTTGATAGTATTCTTCTACTCCCCTCGTGCCTTGGGTAAGTCTCCTGAGTTTTTGATGCACCTCTTTCCCATAATAACTTGGCACAAAACGTTTCTTCATAAGAGTCTTGAGTTCATACCAGGATGCAACTTGTGCTTCTCCAGTCCTCCTTCTTGTAGTAACAATCTGATCCCACCAATGCAAGGCATAACCATTGAACTCAGTTACAGCAAGCCTTACCTTCTTCTTCTCCGAATAATCTTGGCAGTCAAACACCAATTCAATCTTCTTCTCCCAATCAAGATAGTCATCAGGGTTGCTAGTGCCTCCAAAGACAGGTATCCGGAGCTTAAGGTTTCCAAGACGGTCATCAGGTCTGTCTCTTGGTGCTCGACGGGTGGTATGTCTATTTTGAGACATTGCACGGTCTGACCTGGTTTGAGAAGCTGCTCGTCCTGTCCTGATGGATCTTTCTGATCGATCTTCATCCGTGCTACGACCAGAGGAGGAGTCTAGATCATTAGCTACTGCAGGTCGCTTTCCTCTCCTCTTCTCTCTAGCTGCTCTCCTAACCTGTGAAGTATTACCCAAAACATCATTAGTAGAACGGGTAATCCCAGCAAATTCAAGTTTTTTATCCATCTCGTTCATAAGAGTAGCTATCAAAGCTTCCATTTGAGTTTTATCTAGTCTAGCTGCTGGTCTCCCCTCTCGTTCCTGGTCACTTTCAGACATGGCTTCCTGTTAAGAAACTCAACAAGAAAAGTAAGTAGACAAGTATAGATAGCCGAAGCCTCACTGGTGTTTTCTCTCAAGTGTTTCTCTCAAGTGTTGGTGTAGTGAACAAACTCTGTGAATCCAATAGCTCAGCAGTGATCAAGGTTCAAACTTTCAGAACAAATCCCCTACCCCAAAAGAAGAAAGATAGACAGTATTAAGAGATTTAGATCGCAAGGAGCTTTACCACCAGAGACTGGATTTCTCTTCAGTCTGGCTGGATTTCTCTTCAGCCTTAGATACTTTGATCTTATTATATTTTTATCTGGTCGGCCCCCTCGCACTTTTAGATAGACAGAGAAGAGTATAGAGAGTATTGATGAATCAAATAAGGTTCCCAAAAGAGAAGAAAGAAATCGAGAACAAACCCCAATCAGTAGCCCTCAAATCTGCTCTGATACCACTTAATGAACCCTACTTGGTTTTGATTCCCTTTTTTATGATCCTTGAGGGTGATTTGGTTTATGGGTTCGTTGGGATGGATAGAACAATGGTTTCTATGGATAATGAGGATAGATGGGAGATGGTTTATGGATGAAGGTAGAGATGGTTGATGATACTTCAGTGTGAGATCGATGGGAGATCAAACACTTGTTCGATGTGCTTGTGATCGAGCAGGGCACCGCTCGGACGTGATCAACAAGCAAAGAGCAGAGGATTTTACTCCTAAGCAAACAATGTTCAAAGATGAACAAAGGATTCACAGTTTTTAGAGATTTTTGATAAAAGAGTGAATGAATCTTATTAGAAATCGACATAGGGTTTATGTAGAACAAAGAACACGTTTTTTGACTTATTGAAAACATAAACTCATACTTAAAACTTGTAGAAAACTTAGGCAAGACTAAAGACTGAATAGTTGAATATCTTGACTTCGATTTGGTCTTGATCTTTGATTGAATTCGAGTTTGGTTTGAAGCAAACCAAACCAACAATTGCTTCCTTCAATTTCCTGGTTTGTGATCGAGTGATTGGCCCCACTAGGAAAGGAGAATGGGTCTCGGTCCATCTTGCAATCAGTGTTCAGCTCCCCATCAGTGTTCAGCTCATCCTGCTTCTCCTCAGTCTCACTCAGCTGGTTTAGCTCACTTGTCTCCTCATCAGTATCAGTGAGCTGGTTCAGCTCATCTGTCGCCAAATCCTTCAGCAAGTCTAGGCTTGGTTGCATCAAC
>NW_026617191.1:0-18715 GCF_000801105.2 Raphanus sativus | reverse complement strand
ATACAATACTAAAAGCTAAATATCTCAAGAGGTTAGGCTGTCCACTGTCACCCAATTAAATCGTGCCAATAGGAAGAGCATTTAACCACGTCAGATGCGTCGAGTCTAACATTTGGGCTTCGAAATCACCGGTTCCGTATCGTTCTAATTTGATTGAGCCCGTGAAACCCATCTCACGCTGAGATCCCCTTTCTCCTTTCACGATTGTCGATTGGTTTTCTATTTTCTTCTCTTCTTCGTTTCCTCCGTTAAGAGATCTTTCGTAGGAACAATCAATTCTCTCCCACTCTTCTTCACTCTTTAATCCCATTAATGGTTTCTTTTTGCTTTCTCCCTCTGAGATTCTATATAAGATCTCATTCTCTGTGTTTTGGTTTTCATCAGAAGTTCTTAAATCCTCTCCACTGCGCTTTCCGATGAAGTTATCCGGTGTTCCCGACTCAGTAAAACCGAACGGGGAAGCGGCGGTCCCCTCAACTCCGGTTAAATCCGTGGTCCAAACAGGTGTCTCTTCCGGCGACGTCAGCTCCATGAAACCAAAAGACGTAGCGGCGGTCTCCTCCGGTCCCGTCAAACCAGTCGTCCAGACCGGTGTCTCTTCCGGCGATGTCACCTCGATGAAGTCAAAAGGCGTAGCGGCGGTCTCCACTTTCATCGTAAGTTCAATTAACATTGAAAAATGATATCAGTGACAATTGATGCATTTTAGGACAAGTTCTTAGATTAGTTTCAGAAGCTGACATGAGTTTTGTCTTGACGGAATGAAAACAGGTTATGGTCCTGCTGGGTATGCACTTTTCATTGATGTGTACGCTGGCCTTGAGGCAAGGTTCTTCATAATCTCCTCTTTTTCATGTCATTAAGACTCTGTAGCCTAAAGTTTCAAGCTTTTTTTTCATAAGATACCAGTCATTCCGACACTTCCGTTGACGCAAGTTGAGTTTAATGAATTAGGTGGAAGCTCAATGTTGGCTAATGGCTACAACTCTTGCTTGGGACAGTGAACTGTCTTGGACGCTAGAGAATACTATTGAAGCACTTCAGGAGACTATGCATCAGGTAAACATAGAACATATTCTGCTTTAGGTTATTGTATGGTCTTCACACTAACGAGAACTTTGTTGTGTCAGGATTCTTCTGTTGTGATGAGGTTATGAAGGGAGTCTCTAGGAGTATCTGTTCTTAGCAAGAATCATGTTCCCACTAAAGGAGCGCATTACCTTGCTGTAGAGAAGTCTTTGGAGCGACTGATTAAGTGAAAATTTCATCTCTTAGCAAGTTAGTTTAGCGACCAAAGTCCGTATCTATTCTTGCACTTTTATATGTTTCCAGCTTTATTGATATTTTCTGTTTACAAAAACAAGTTGTGCTTTCACAGTTATATATGTGTTTTTGTCTAAGGCTAATATAGTCACTTTAAGAATAAAGCAATGTTAGGACTTGAATCTCACTCTGAGTTAATTGTTTGACAGAGTGAAGGGCATCATGCTTATCAATTCTATCTGAAACCACCTGGTGCACAAGCTTTTATCAGGAACACGGTATGGTACGTAAGTAGTCTCTTGATGCATTCTGTTTGGTTTAACTTGAATAACTTTACATCACGTGATCATCTAAAAGCGCTGTCAATGCTATCTCCATGCTTATATTTTCTTCAAGTTAGGTTTGACATTTTTCCTTATGTTTTATCTACAGTCTGGCGTCTAAAATTACAATAATGGTCCACACTCGCTTATTTAAAACAGCTGCAGCATTATAAATTACAAGACTACCAATCGTTTGTTGATTGTGATGCTGCAAGATTGTGTTTTGTTTCTATCTCTTGCAATTTCCTCACATAGCCCCTCTTAGGTTATATGCTTAGATGGGTTCTTTTCTTGCAGATTTGGAAGGCTTTAATTTCCTATGAGAGCCTGAGGTTGTGATTGCACCAGGTTTACAGCTTTAGATGATTGATGTTCTGTTCTTTAACCATGGGAGATTGTGTCATCGGAGCTTCATCAATATTTTTGGAAGCATTGCAATTAATTTGAGAACAAACCTTCACAAATTTGGGTCATAAAAAGGTCTGCATTTACCTCCCGTAGTACCGTTTGTTAACATTTGTCTTCCCGAGCCTTACTTGGTTTTGTGTATATCTGAGAGAACGATTGGCTTTACAGGATAATGATCGAGGAGAGATGCCGTTGAAGCTTCTTATACAGTTTCAGACATGGAGAGCTAATAGCAACTGTTGATGAAATGAAAATACTAAGAAAAAAATAAAAATATAAAGGTGCCAGCACGTCACTCCAATGTTTGAATAATTGTCTTTAGATCAGGCTCTGTATTCTTAAATGATTATCTGTCAAGTGTTTTTCTTTATTTCGGCAGGATGAAAAAAGCGTATAACTGTTTTTGCAACATGCTCTTCATATCAAAGTTAGACAGGAGCTAAGGTTCATAATTTAAATGAAACAAAACTTTCTCTTTTTTTTTTACGTCATAGTGGATGAGTATTAAGTCAGCTGGTAATTTTGATTTTATACTTGCAACTCTTAAAATCTCCCCAATCTGTTTCATGATGTTCTTGGAACTGCTTCCAGTGATGGTATGTAGGGCTACTTGACTCCATGTTCAGGGGAGACTCGCCTGCCTATATTCAAGCCCCCAATGGAGGGTCTGGAGGACAACTTGACCAACTAAGCCATCTGAGATCACTGACCTAGATCAGAGTTTTCTTCTAATGGAAATAATTTACTAAACTCATCGATTGTTACTTTGAAGATAGAAGAAAAACAACATCTTTTTTTTTTGGCAAACAGAAAAACAACATCTAATAGTCTATTTCCCATGTTTATATTTTATTTTTGCTGACATTATATGTACACGACAAATTCTTTAGATCCAATCTATTGAACGATTACTTCAGACGGTAATAAAATAGTTAAATTACACACTAAAAAAAAAAGTTTGGTTACACCAAACTCTGAAGATAAATTCGTATTATTCTTCCCATATCAAATATCAAAGATGTATATTGCCTTGTATCCAACTTAAGAAAAACTGAATAGCATATTCAAGATACTATTAAAACAACAAGTTGCACTTTAGGTACGGCTCTACACTCAATCACCCTTCCACTAATGAATATAGGCAAGCAAATTCACTCCAGATAAGTATTGTCCCCAACATGTACTTGGAGCTCTCCTGGAAGAACTTAATGCTGGCGAAGTATAGTCAGGCCAAGTTTGGATTCTCTCTCTTCTCAAACTCAAGCAATTAGGATTAAATTAAACATGTGTTGTTGTAAATGCAGAGCAATGGTGATGGGAAACTATCAGAAGAATCAACCTTCCCTTATGCAGCTTCCTCTGTTTCTTACATCCCTTTATCGAGCATGAATCTAGAAGAAAAAGTAAAGAGGATGCATTTGTCTAGGACTGTGCCTATGACACAGATAAAGGGCACACGAGCAAGAGATAGAGGAACTCAACTTTTCTCTTACGGCCATAGTCGTCAATCAAGTGACTTCACTGATTCTACCCTTTTAACGCAAGATACAACAGTAACACGGGATACAACAGTGATCACCCCAATGACACTTGCGCTTTCAATTTAAACAGGTGTTTCACACACATAATGATAACATCATTGTAGAGTTGAGGATGGGCTACCTTCACGTCCAAGAATATTGCCTATATTCAAACTATCTAACGAAGTACACGTCAATTGAGTAATGATAAGGTCAAAATTGATACGGTGTTTCCTAAACTTGATTCAAACGTTAATGGATCCCCAAATACAGAAACTGTGACATCAACGAAGTGTCACGAAGGTGGTTTCCAGTGCTGTACTGTATAAAGCTCAAATGATTGAAAATAAGCCTGAATTTGCTTATGGATGTGTGAGGTGTACGTATATTCTTTACTCACTTTTTTTTGTCTGCTACTTAGTTTAATTGAAGTAAATATACTTTGCAGGAAATACTAAGACCCATTTGGCAGGCTCATTAGTCGTGTCCACTGTCCAGCATCCACAAAGTTCATAAACTACAAAGAATCTTACGTTACATTAAATGGTATAGACAAACAATAGATGAGTGAGCCAACGTGTGGGCTTTAATACTCTTTTTGGGCTTCCTTAATATTTTGTTTTTTTGAGAAATTGAGCTTCCTTAATATTCATTACAAGTTACTTGGAAGGGAAGGTATACAAATCTCAAATAAAAACGACAACCACAGTTGAATCAATATCCAAACAAAAGACTTTTTAAAACCAGAAAACACACGACTTTCAACTTAGCATCAAAATTAGCAACCATTTAGCAAAAAAATCTAAGCAACTATGAAAAGAAAAAAACTTCAGCAGCTCCAAATTGTAGCCAATATAAGTTCAATCAACCCTCTTACAACCTGTTATATGGAGAAATTTAAAAACATCTGCAAATCAAACCACGGGGTTACAAGAAACGCAATCATCCCTCTTCAAATTTACACAACCCTATGAATGTAAAACTTCAGAGGGGGTGTTAAATAACTGCACAAGAATGTGAGCATTTCAGGCAAAACAAGAATGTAAAACTTCTAACAAGGGATGGGCATGAATCAAATATCTCGATATTCAAAAGTATTTATGATCCAATTTATTTCGTCCAGATCATTAATTTTTAATCTGTTTTTGATTCACCACCATCCCTTTGATTTTCAAATAACAAAAACTATAATTTAAAGCGGATATTTGTTATGATCCATATAACTGAAAAAAACAAAAATAAATATTACAAAATAATAATATTTTAAGAGTATAAGAACAACAGTAACAAACCACCAGTAAAAACCTAGACAAACGGTATGACACATACTTTTATTACAAGCAAATGACCAAATTACTTTTTAAATTAATTTTAGCACAATATGTAATGGCCTCGATTTTCAATTTCAGCTTTCATAATAAATAAAATTAAACTACATCTTATTTTTTCTGAAAATTACGAAGATGAAAATTAAAACTATAAAAATGTGAAACGTTTAGAAAAAAAATATTAGTTATTTGTACCTTAGTTTTCTTCAACTATATCAAAGTAAAATAAAATCAAATGAATAAATATAATCCACTATGTTTAAATTTTTTTTTTCTTTTTTAGGAGTCAATGTCGAGTTAATGGGATCCTCTAGGCATATAATAACCTAACCAATATCTGATCCGGTTTTAAAACATTGAGTTAACAGTTTTTTTTTTTTTTACATTTGCTCACCATCATATACATATTTTAGATGGTTAAAATAATTTTTTGTGAGTTATACTCATATTTAATTATTAGTAAATTTTAAATAAAAATTATCCGCGCGTAGCGCGGAAATCGATCTAGTATTTATAGTGAGTTTTGGCTCTTCTTTACAGAGAGTTGTGCCGAAATTACCTTTCAGGCTCCATCCCGGCGGAATGGGCTTCAATGCCAGACCTCACTTTCATGTCAGTTCTCTGTCTTTCTCTTTGTTTATTTTCCAGCTCCGACAATTCCCTCTGTAGGATTCGCGAGTTAACTTTGACTTTGGACGCAGCTCGCTGTGCGCGAATAATTTGTCAGGCCCTTTACCATCTGGTTTACAAAACTTCAAGAACCTGACATTTCTGTACGTCTCATACATGTAGCCTCTAGGAGTGTGCCTTCTAATCATTAGTCTAATACTACATTAACGTGATGCTATTTTTCAGAGGGGTTGAAGCCAACCAATTCTCTGGTCCAATTCCTGATTGGCTTGGTAACTTGACCAACCTAACAGGATTGTAAGATTCTCTTTGCATCTTATTAACCATTGTCCAAAAACCACCAGAATCTTTGATTTTATTGAAATAGTTAAGTATTTAGCTAAAGTATAATCTGAAACCTCTGTTTTGCAGGGAACTCGCATCCAATCAATTTACAGGAAGCCTTCCTATCACTCTCGCTAGACTGATAAAGCTTGAGAAAATGTAAGTTTCGAAAAATATTGTTTTATTGGCACCTAAATTGAACTGTAACCTCTTAATTGGAGTTTGTTGAGAATGAGAATGTTTCCTTGACCCGCAAGGAAGTGAACTAGTTGTTTATTTACACTATGCAGTAGGTTATGTGACAATAACTTCAGTGGCATCATCCCAGAATATATTGGCAGCTGGTCTGGGCTTCAAAGGCTGTAAGCTTGTCCATCATTACTAATTATAATTTCTCTTATTTTTTGTGTGTTTAATGTCATCTAATTTGTGTCGATTATGATCAACAGAGATCTACATGCAAGTGGACTGAAAGGCCCTATTCCTGACGCGGTGGCCCGCCTCGAAAATCTTACCCACCTGTGGGTATTAACTACTTTTAGTTAATTGATCAGCAAAAGGACCATTGAAATGAATATACTGACCTTTCATATCCATTTTTCAGGAGCATTAGTGATACGACTGGGATACACTCCTTTCCAAATATATCTAGCGAAGTCATCAAAACCCTGTATGTGTTTTCCAATGAAGCTTTGGTTTATCTGAGAATGTCAAACTAATGTCTCCGTCCCTGTTTCAGGATTTTGAGGAATGTGAGTCTGTCTGGTTCAATTCCTTCTTACATCTGGAGCAAGGAGGATTTGAAAACTCTGTAAGTTTGTTTTGGTTAAATCTGAAAATGTAATTTTTTTTATGTTGCTGAGATATTTGCGTTGGACTCATCACATCGGACATTTATATGCTTAAAGTTTTTTTTTTTTATATGCTTAAAGTTACTGGACTAAATCAGTTTTAGCTGTACATAAGCACATCAATAAATATCATAGAGAGAAAATAAGGTAACTTTTTGAGAGTGCTATGCAAGTATGACAAGATCACCAACTACGATTTGACATTGTGGTTAAAATTTTGGATTATGTAGTAGAGATCTTAGAGGTCACATGTTTAAGTCCCGCTAGGAAAGGTCTACTTTCATTGGAAAGTAGACTTAAATGTGTATGGTCGGGATCTTCTCCTACGACTATTCTGGTCTTCGGACATATAACCTCTCTCCTCTCGTCATAAAAAAAAGTATGACAAGATCTGATGTATTTAAACCTTTGCATGTATGAGATATTGAGATGGTCTATTTAAGAATTGTTGCGAAATCTGCAAATTTATATATTGAAAAGTGAAAACACAAAACATCCATCCAGAATTTATTGTTTATTTTGTACACGTTGTTTGCGGCAGTGACTTATCGTTTAACAACTTGACTGGTGAAGTAAATGGAGATAAGGCACCAGATTATACGTAAGTGCTACAAGATGACATTGAGAATGCTAAAGAGCTGGGAACCTTATTCTATTGTATCTTCTTGGACATGTTCTTTCAGCTATTTGACTGGAAATAGGCTCTCAGGGGACTTTGAATCTAGTGGTCTTTTCAATAGCCGGTCTAATATGTACGTTTAATCTTTCCGTTGTCCTATGACCTGAGCTATTTTTTTTCGTCATGTCAGTTAATCTTTTTGGTGGTTTCTTCATAGTGATCTCTCTTACAACAATTTCTCATGGTCATCTAGCTGCCGCGAAAATCCGTACAACCTTCTCTCTATTTTCCTAACCTGCTATCTTATTGTTAATAACCTGCTCATGTTGAAGTTTTTTATTCACTATATGTAAACCAGTAACATTAATACATACCGGAGTTCCTATGTGAAGAACAACTTGTAAGTGCACTCTTCTGTTTTTATATTGCATCAAAAACTTGGAAATCTCTTAGTTTCAAATAAGCAGAAGTAACAATCGTATGAATGTTTTGTGCCGATGTGATGCCTAACAATTTTGGTGCAGAACTGGGCTTCTTCCATGTACTGCTCCAATCAAATGCACAAACTGTGAGTACACATTATATGAGCTGTCTTAACTTATCTCTAACATGCAGTCACTTCTCTGGTCCGTTTTCCCTGTTAATTCTCTCTTTCTGTTGGTCGTTATGGATTGTAGATCAGGGGTTTCTACATATAAACTGTGGTGGAGAATTAGTTATTACAAACTCTTCATATAAAGTTGGCTACAAAATTGCATATGAAGCTGATAACAACATTACCAAAGCCTCAACAAATCTGCGCTTCAAAAACTGGGGAATCAGTAACACTGGTAACTTTGTGGATGATAAAACTGAAGAGGACGCATACACCATTTCAACTAATTTGGCAGTACCTGGAGATTCTCATGGTCTTTATAAGACCGCACGTCGATCTGCTCTCTCTCTTGTTTATTATGCATTTTGCTTGGAAAATGGAGACTACAATGTGAGCCTCCATTTTGTGGAGATTCAGTTTTCAGACGAAGAACCACCATTCAAGCGTGAGGGAAGACGCATATTTGACGTCTATGTTCAGGTAAAGCGTTGGTGTTCTTTATTTCCTATTCTCAGAATGAAAGATTGACGTTCATTTCATATTTTTTCCCTCTCTTGTTAGGGGAAACTGGTCTTGAGTGATTTTAACATCAAAGAGGAGGCTAAAGGGGCTCTGAAGCCTGTTATCAGAGAACTGAAAGCTAATGTGACCGATCATATGTTAGAGATTCAGTTGTATTGGGCAGGGAAAGGGACAACCCTCATACCCGAAAGAGGAAACTATGGCCCTCTTATCTCTGCAATCTCCTTATGTCACAGTAAATAACACTTATCTCTCTGTTCCTCGAAAACCACCTTATTTGATTATCTTAAGTCGCTGCTTCAACAACATAACTCTCGTATGGTTTCAAAGATTTCTTTACAAAGAGTTGTTTCACTCTCAAACTGCCATAACTTGAGAAGATTAGCTTTTATAAATGTTTTTTTTTCTTTCATGTTATTGGCACCTAATGATAATATTCATCTTTCAAAATTTCAGGTCAGGAGCCCCGATGTGGAGGTTTTTAGACAAAAAGAAAATACCTACTTTATTAAACATATCTTTCTCTGTATTGGTTTTTATAATTTACACCTACTCTATCATTTGTAGCGGAGAAAATCAAACATCACATTAGTTCTCCCATCATTTTCGGGGCAACGGGTGCCTTGGTAACAATTTTTCTCTTGGCTTTGGGAATATATGCTCGGAAAAGATGCAGAGAAGACAATAACACAAGAGAACGTGGTATGAATCCATTTGTGCTATATAACTAATTCATTTTAGCATATTACTAATTATTTTCTACTTGGTCACAATAGAACTGAGAGCACAGAGTCTGCAAACTGTTTGCTTTACATGGGGGCAACTGCAAGCTGCAACAAACAATTTTGATCAAGCCAACAAACTTGGAGAAGGAGGTTTCGGATCCGTATTCAAAGTATATATTAAAACATAGATGCCCAGATCTTCTCAATTTTTATTCAAGATATGGCTTGCTTCTTGTTTTGAATGTGACTGAAACTTAATGCAGGGAGAGCTGTCAGATGGAACAATCATAGCAGTGAAGCAGCTTTCTTCCAAGTCATGCCAAGGAAACCGCGAGTTTGTGAATGAGATTGGCATGATCTCAGGTCTGAATTATCCAAATCTTGTCAAGCTTTATGGATGCTGTGTCGAAAAAGATCAACTTCTGCTCGTGTATGAGTACATGGAAAACAACTCCCTTGCTCTTGCTTTGTCTGGTAATACATCAAAAGGCATTCAGCTTTCCTTTACATCTTGATTCTAATTCAGGTGTACATATCTCTATATATGTTATCACATGTCAAGTAGTATCATTTCCAGGAAAGAGCTCAACGAAGTTAGAATGGGCAATGAGACAGAAAATCTGTGTAGGAATCGCAAGAGGGCTTGCATTCCTCCATGAAGGATCTGCAGTCAGGATGGTTCACCGTGACATAAAAACAACAAATGTGCTTCTAGACGCTGACCTGAATGCAAAGATATCTGACTTCGGTTTGGCCAGGCTCCACGAAGAAGAACACAGTCATATTAGCACCAAGATTGCAGGAACCATGTAAGTAGTATATTATAAAACAAAAACTTCACAGTGTGTCCAAAGAAATATAGCTCAAGTCTTGGTTCTTGTTACAATGCAGCGGATACATGGCTCCAGAGTATGCATTATGGGGTCAACTAACAGAGAAAGCGGACGTGTATAGCTTCGGGGTTGTGGCCATGGAGATTGTTAGTGGCAAGAGTAATACTAAACACAAGGGAAGTGTTGAACACGTCTCCCTTATCAATTGGGTAACTGTAGAGATTGTTTTTCATTTGATATATACAGATTTTACCTTCTTTCTTTTTTACATTTATTTAAACCACTTTTACATCTGAGCCTCAGGCATTGGCGCTGCAACAGACAGGGGACATAATGGAAATTGTAGATCCAGTTCTTGAAGGTGATTTCAACAGCAAAGAAGCAGTAAGGATGATCAAAGTTGCGCTCGTTTGCACACATGCATCTCCCTCTTTAAGGCCTACAATGTCAGAAGCTGCACAAATGCTCGAAGGCGAGATTGAAGTAACACAAGTTATGTCAGATCATGGTTTATATGGACATAACTGGAGCATCTCAAAGATGAGGGACGCTGATACACATGGAAGCTCGAGCACATCTGGTGTGACCGATCAAACAGCATCGACAATGAAGTCATCTGTGTCTGGTAGTGATCTCTACCCATCGTACCCCGAATCTATAATTCTAAACTCCACTGTGGAGTTGCCTTCCTCGTCGGTGTGATATCAAAAGATGTGTACGAGTCCTTATATCTCTTAAGACTAAAAAGAAAGGCCTATAAGCAGTCTTATAGTTAGCTTACTACATAGTCATATCATTAAAGTTGTCTGAAATCTTATTACTAATACATAGATCGAAAAACACATCTCTATAAGCGTTTGTCAAACTCGAAGTATATATATATTATATAGTGGTTGTTGAATCAAACCCTCTTTCCTATAACTTTCCTAACGCTACACAAAATTGAAAATCTTTTACTTTCTTTTTATATAAAAACCTTCATAATATTTGTTAAATGATACTTTTGGAGCTAGAAACACGTAAAAGGAGAAAAGAAATGAGTCATTCATGAACCTTTAATTGTTCATCACTGCAACTTGTACAATTGATATCTTGCATATTTGCATTGTTTTAGCATTTCATTATTGTATATTTTGATTATATAGAGTAGGAGTTAAGCATGTTTAGGTTGTATTTCATTGCATTTGTTCTTATCATATGTTGAAGATGCAAAATGGTGATTTTGGAAGCTTTAGAGGTGTTTTGGAGATAAAAGTAGTGGTTTAACTCGTGAGCTGATTTGTCTAAGTGTAAGGCATTTTAGGTTTCACAGCAGTCTAATGTCACCTTGTCATAAAGCCGCTGGAAACCAAGATTTGGACGAGATTTACGGATTCTCAATCGGCATCCTGCAGCGGTATGCAAAGCCGTTGCATACAAATCATGAAGAGTTCGAAGAATTTCTAAGTGTCCCAGCGGCTTTATCACTACAGCGACTTAATGTTGTCGAGCTAGAATGCCGCTCCAAGTCTCCCAGCGGCTTTTTGCCAGCGGTCTTTTGTACTGCTACGAAGCTTTTACCAAATTGTTAATGGGCCGGTCCAGATTTATTGGATTGACCCAACTCATTTTTAGGACTACTATAGAAAAGATAGACACTGATACTGATTGATGCAGGTTGACTAGCCTGCTTGGTAGGTTGAGATTGATTGATGAGTGTACTTTTAAAAACGTTTAGTACACGATTAGTATATTGCCAACTGGTCTTGACCAAGACTAGAAAGAAAACGAAATCGGTGATCTTTCCTAGTCATACTTTTTTAAAGCCTTTAAATTCTAAATCAATAGTAAAAGCTCGATTAGTTTCTTGTGGAAAATCACTACTCAAAAGATATAAATCATACTTCTTGAAGCCTTTAGATCATATACCTTAAAAATGATTTTACTCTTTTTTTGTTTAAGTCAAAAGAAGAGATGGACAGTGAGTCTGACATTTTTAAGCTCAGAGCATCCAACCAACATATTGTTTGAAAGGCTGGATCTGTGAAATGATTTGTACACAAAGATTGAAACTGATTCATCTTTTATTTTTTTTATTGTGGCTACATGTAAACTTCAATAATTGTCTTCTGTCATTCTGTGTAACACTAAATGAATGCAGAAGATTTGGGTCATACATCACTTCTAACAGAGATAAAGCAGGGAAAGAGGCTAATGCATTAATACCAAATCACCGCTGAGAATTAGTTATAGTATTAATCAGCGGCTGGGACGGATTCCGAAAAAATTGGGGTATGTGAATTCGGATTTGGAATCGGATTCGTCCGATCCATGGATTTAGTATCCAGATTTGAATTCAAGACTTCTGGATATCCATATATATATCATATTATCCGTGAATATCTAAATTCGGATTCGCAAAAATAATTAATAAAATAAAAATAAGAATTTTTAAAATAAGAAAATTTTAAAATAATAAATTAATTAAATATTTATACAAGATTTATAATATTAATATAATATCTAAAATTAAAATATAGTATTATAAAACTAGTTTTATGAATAAACATTAATATATCAAATATAGTTATTAATAAAATTAAAAAGTTTTAATATATTTTATAAATACGGATCCGAATCCAGATATCCAGATCTAAAAATTATGATATTTGGATCCGGAATTCGATTTTGACAGATCAATGATTTTACCATCTGAATTCGGATCCGAACGCTCTGGATATCTTAATTTCGGAGCGTATCCGGAGTGGATTTCGGTTCGAATCCGGATCCGGAGTGGATCTCAGATCGAATCAGTGGATCTCGGATCAAATCCGGAGTGAATCTCGGATCGAATCCGGATCCGGAGTGGATCTCGGATCGAATCCGGATCTCAAATAATAAGTCCCTTGCCTACATCAGCCTTATGTCATAACTGGACAAGAAACATCAAACATTTATGAACTTCGACATTGCTTAAGTGTCTATATATTTGAGATATAAACAACTCAAAAATGGTTAACAAAAAAAATGGCCTGGAAATGATCATTTATGAACAAAATAAATCGTGAAAAGAGGCTAATGAACTAAAACAAGATTACTGCTGGGAATTCGCCATCATATACATACATCAGCCACATGTCATAAGTGGACATGGAACATCAAGCTTTATGAACTTCGACATTTCAGCAGTACTAGTTTTTGTCGATATCAATTTATCTCTATTCTCTAGTCACTGACGACCGAGAAGAAAACCCCAAAGAGAACATTTTTCCATGAACAGTGCCGACTTATTATATGGGGCGGGTCAGTGCGACAGTTCCATGGACCAGGGCACATTCCAACTTTTACTTTTTTTTTTGTTTTTTTTCTTTTAACATATATTGTATTAGATTTAAATGTAAATAGTGTTACAAAATATAATAATATGTATATTTTTGTTTTTTTTCTTTTAACATATATGTATTAGAATTAAATTTAAATAGTGTTACAAAATATAATAATATGTAATTTGATAATAACTAAAATATATGAATTAACATATGAATTTTTAATTCTGTTTTAAAAATAACTTTTTATAATAATTAAAATATTAAAAATTAATACTAACTAGCTTTTGACCCGCCCTTATATTTTTTTTTTAAATTAAATTTTTTGATATTTTTTCTTTTTGATTATATTTTTTTTGGTAATCATATTTTTATATAAATTTTAATCAAAATATATTTTATTAAATGTAGAAATTTAAATATTGATCCGGTATACGCACGTAAGGCTGGATTACGGGTCGAATTTGCCCCGCTGACCCGCCAACTCGCGGAATTTCAATTTTGTTTTGGTTATAAAATATGACCCGTACAACCCGCAAAAACAAAATTGTATCCGCACCCATTCCGCTTAATTTTGTGGTAATCCATAGGTTATATATATTTTAAAATTATTATACAAAAATATATTTATAATAATAAATTTATAAATGATTTAAATAAGGGTGAGTGTAGTTATAGCTTTCCCACGAATTTAGGTTTAGCAGTTATCATTCTTAACCATTTACGTTATAATATTATTCAAGTTTTTTAAGCAGTTATATATTATTTTTTTGACGGCAACGGCTATTCTATTACTCAAACTTGAGATGATCTGGGTAATCAGACCAGAATATAACAACCAATAAAATGTAATTCCCTATGGAAGGACAGACGTGCATATAATTATAAAGAACGGACAACTTTTAAAATTGAATAAACTATTTTGAATTGTAATTCTTTGATTACTTTTAATATGTCATAAGAAAAAAATGGTAACAGAGGAAACTGAATAATTGATATGAAAATATAACTTTATTTTTAATATTAATAATATATATTTATTATTTTATATCTAAAATTTAATTTTAAGATAATATTAAATTTAACTTAAATATTTCAATCAACTTTATTTATGATGAAAATGTTAAATGTTATGTGAAGTATATTAAAAATCATGATACATTTGTTTAATCTGTAATATATAAGAAAATGAAAAAACATGAAACAAAGGATAAAATATTATAAACAGTGAAAAATTTATAAGAGCATTATTTTAATTATTTAAAATATATTTTACTCTGTATTAGAAAGTCAAAATCATAGAGATTAATGCTAACTAGATTTTGACCCGCCCTTAAAGAGCGGGTATATTTTTTATTTTAAATTTAGTTTTATATTTATATTTTTTGTGATTATATTCGTATGTTTTTTTGAAGTCATATTTGTGTGTAAATATTAATCAAAATATATTTTATTAAATAATGGCAGTTTAAAAATTGATCCGGTATATAGTCAGTTATGAATAGGTTGCGGGTCGAATCCGGCCGCTGACCCGCCAACCCGCGGATTTCAATTTGTTTTGGTCAAAAAATCACACCCATACAATCCGCAAGCAAATAATTTTGTACTCGCTATGCTTAATTTTGCGGTTATCCGCATGTTATATTTTTTAAATCATAATTCTTTAATTTAATAATTATAAAAATATATAAAAACATATTTATAATGAACCTTTTATATATTATCAAAATTCATATACAGTTGTATATTTTGATTTGAATAAAATAATATTTGAAACTTAAATAAGATATATGGTTTGAAAGTTGAGGTCCGATCATAATTTTAAATATGATATATGATTAATTAGCGTTTGTTATGTAAATATGCTAATCGTCGACTGTTATTATATGTATATCAGTATATGATAGAAGTTAATTTACAAAAAAAAAGTATATGAAAGAAGTTGGGTGCGATAATATTTAAATGACAGTTGGCTAGTGTAAAGACAGTTACATGTTCGAAGGTATAAGTACAGTTACATGTTCGATTAGTAATCATGGACAGTTATAGAAAATTAAATAAAGTGTATTAAAAGGGAGTTATAAATTTTAAAAGGTGGATACAACTTTTATCAACTGGTCATGCTGAAGAATTAATAGAATAGATATAATGATGTACGTAAATGCTAATATTTTAAAATATATTTTGTACTTGCACAAATTAATTAATAAAGTTGATGATGTTAGAAAAAAAAATAAACAAACAATACATAAAATGTAACTGATCCTTTTTTGCCGGCTGTAACTGATTCATCATGCATGTAAAAATCAAATACATAACTGTTTGTGGTTAGGAAAAAACATTGTATATAATCTATTGAAAAAATTATTGGACCCAACTAATATCAGTTGGTCATGCTGAAGAATTAATAGTATTGATGGGGTCCAAAAATTTTGTTTTTGCCTAAGGGCCTATCTGGATGTTGAGCCGACCCTGTCCATGAACATTATAAAATAATTGAGCCTGGTTGATGACAGTATTGGATTTTGTAACTAACAAAACAATTACACATACAAAATATCCCCACATATATCACATATCTCGATGGTGCTCGCGCTTTCAGTTCGTCTTCTTCTGTTCTTTACCATTATCGCAAGTTTCTTAGCAATCCCAACAACATTTGTCTCATCAGCTCTCCATCTAGATGAGTGTATGAGAATTGTCGCCATTAATTTTTTTATGAGTCATCGTGAAAATGCGCATATTTAAACGTCTATTACTTGCTTAATTATATATCTTATTATAATTACGCAGTGAATGTGCTAGAGAAGATAGCTACAACACTTGGTATCAAGGGACTGAACCTAAGTTATGGAGATCCTTGCAGTTCAAGAACCCTAAATATAATGCAAGGACCTACGTCGAATTCGGAGAACATAAACAACACCATTGGTTGTAATTGTAGCATCTATAACAACATGACTTGTCACATAACAAGCATGTGAGTGTTAATAATTGTTCCGATATTTCTTATTTAAGTAGTTCTTTTGTTATATTCTAATATGTTTGTTTTCTGGTATGAAAATAGATCTCTCAAGGCCCTTAGCCTTTCAGGAAAGCTTCCACGTGAGCTGGCCAATCTTCGATATCTGCAATCGATGTGAGTTCAACACTATTTTCAGGAACTCTTTCTTTAAGGATTGAAATTGTATTTTCGCCTTAAAAAAATATCTAACAGAAATAACTGGTAAAACACGTATTTTTGCTCCTAACCGTAGACATGGAACATAGATACTACATGTTTTCTGATATTAAGGATGAATAAATTATCCTGAACTCATGATTAGTATGAGATCCGATCTGAAATACTAAAATGTTATATTTTTTAGAAATTGTACGCATATTAAAAAATATCTTGAATTCTGATTATAAATGTATTGTTTTCTTCTAATTAGCTATAACTTTTAGCTAATCACAATACAACAATCACAACTAATTTCTTTGAAATTTACAATTACTACTTAATAACAAATACATTTTTGATACATTTTTTCCTAAAACATGAATCTTTTCGAAAGAGAGAGAATATAAAATATATAAGATCTCTAAATCTGAATGTGGTTAACTTAAATTTTAAAATTAAGATATCAAAAACTCGAACATGTTTTCAAAAATATTTTTCTTAATATTATACTCCATGTTTTATTATAAAGTATTTACCAAGATATAATATAAAATTTGGCATTTATATAATATAAAATATGTTTAAAGTATATTTTTAATCATCTGTATACTAGAGGGGTTTTAATATTAAAATTTTAGAAATAAATAAGTCATTTTAATAAATTATAAATTATTTTATTCATACAAAGATGATTTAGATATTATATTATTTTTCTCTTTTTTTGGCAACAAATGCTTTATATTATTTTTCTCTATAATGATTATAACTGGTGTTTTTAGTATAAATGATTTGTCATGCGTTGGTGATGAAGTCAAACTAAAGTATCCAATGCTATTCAGCCATTTAGATTATCTAGACATATGGAAAATTATGATTATGATTATCATGTGTAATTGATGTTTATATTCTTTCTAAATATTTGATTGCTACTTATACACGATCTAATATTTTAAGGCCTATCTTCTTTCAGTAATCATTTTAAGGCACTGTATGTTATGTCTTCAAACTGGTTTTACTGCCACCTGAATAAAGTTAACAAGTGATTACGTATGTATAATGATTGCACGATCGATATTATATAAAATAAGGTAAAGTTGATTAAATCTTTTTTTTTAACTATAGTATTTTTGTTAATTGAGTATGAAGATGTGTACATCATATTGATGGAGTAGTTTTGCTGCTTAACCTTTTCCTTTTAATTATATTGTTTTGTTAACTTAAACATATATTGTTATTTCAAATATAAGTCTCGGAATTTGTCTATATATAGCATCTCTGTCATACATTTCAGTTATTTAAGAACTTATATAATGTTATATATATGATTACCTATTCAAATAGTTTTAGTTATGAATTTACCAATAAAATTGCTAAAAACATCTTCTGAATTCCCTTTTTAAACTAATATCTAAAAATAGATAGATACTTTACAATTAAGATCTAAATAAAAATTATGTGCGAGACATGCAGTAGGGGCGGATATTCGGATATCCATTCACACACGGTTTCAGATTTCATAGGTTAAATATTTCAGTCACATTCGAGTATATATAATTTTCCTTCGGGTTTGGTTTGGATTCAAATAACCCGTTTTTAAAATTTAAAATTCATATATACTTTAAATTTCTCAGAATCTAAAAACAATAATATATAACACATGAATTTTTGAATAAGATATGCCAAATATCTAAAGTTAACATAAAAATCAGTTCAATTTAAAGGATGGAAATCAATAAATATTTCAAGTATTTTTGGTGTTTTGAGAATTATTTAGCTATTTTAGATATCTAATTTTGACTATTTGTCTATATTTTTAAGTATTTTTGACAATTTCAAAATATCTTATATATTTTGAATATTCAGATTTATATATTGTGTATCAAGTTTAATTTTTTATTTTCCATTTTAAATAATTTTGAGGTATTTGATAAATATTGTGGTAAAAGTATTCGAATTAATAAAAAAAATCTAGCTGAAAAACCACAAAAACATCTGAAAAGAAACTAAACCAAGGTGAATAAAAGTTAAAAAATTCTAACAGAATCTGACCCAAAAATTTATAAATATCAGAAATAAGTTTACATTTCTCAACTATAAACCGGAAATATCTAAAAAGTAAAAACCCAAACTGAACTTAAACATATATTTGGACAGCTTAGACCTTGATTGATACATATAACGAAGAAGCAATAGCTGTAAAAGCAGTATGATCTAGAAGATGCATACTCTCATTAAAGTTCTAAATAAGATGATTGGTAGAGTAGTAGCAATATATAATTTTAAAATTATCACAAAAATTAATATAT
>NW_026617190.1:0-18716 GCF_000801105.2 Raphanus sativus | reverse complement strand
ACTGATATAAGTATAATAACGAGAGAGAGAGTAAGTTATATGAGGAAGAAGAGAATGGTGTAAAAGTGCGCATTACAATCGATCGAAACAATCGTTTATATAGAAGTAAAAAGAGAAAGTTACTGTGTGTGTGCATAGTGGCAGTGGGCTCCACATAATTTACTTCACACGATCATTTTCAATGATCGGTGCTTCCTTTGTTGACATTCCATTTTTCACGTTTATAACACTCCCCTGGAGACCAGTGTCACTATCTCTTCTTGCTTAACGTTTTTGTTGCCTCGTTAAAAACCTTTCCAGGAAAACCCAATGGAAAAACCATAGTAAGGTAAAAAGAGTACAACCACGTAAGCTCCCCCTCGGATGAGCAGTCATAGATCATTCCGATGACGCATTCCAATGTTATGAACATGTTTTCTGAATACCGAGGTAGGAAGTGATTTAGTGAAGAGGTCAGCTGCATTGTCGCTTGATCGAACATATCTTACTTCAATCTCTTCTTCTTCTCGAGCTCTTGAGTGTATGAGAAGAACTTCGGATGAATATGCTTCGTTCTATCGCTTTTGATATATCCTTCCTTTGTTTGAGCAACACATGCCGCATTATCTTCATATAGAATAGTTGGCTCCGTATTTTCGTCAATTCCACTGCTTGAACAGATATGTCGGCTTATTGATCTTAGCCATACACATTCTCGACTTGCTTCATGGAGTGCGATGATCTCAGCATGATTTGAAGAAGTAGCCACGAGTGTCTGCTTTTGAGAACGCCAAGATATGGCAGTGCCTCCAATAGTAAAAACGTATCCCGTTTGTGATCTAGCTTTGTGTGGATCTGACAAATAACCTGCATCTGCAAAACCAATCATTTGACCCTTTATTTTTAGGGTAAAATAGACCTAAATCAATGGTCCCTTGAAGATAACGAAAGACATGTTTAATTCCATTCCAATGTCTTCGTGTGGGGGATGAACTGAATCTTGCTAAAAGATTGATGGCAAAAGATATATCTGGTCGAGTACAATTTGCAAGATACATAAGAGCTCCAATTGCACTTAGATATGGAACTTCGGGACCAAGTATTTCTTCATTCGGATGGTCGGAATGGATCATTTTCAACATTAAGTGATCTAACTACCATCGGGGTGCTAAGAGGAGTTGCTTTATCCATGTTAAAGCGTTTCAATACTCTTTTGGTATATGTAGAATTATATACCCTTTTGAGAATGCTCAATCTGTAAGCCTAGACAATATTTTGTCTGTCCGAGATCTTTCATCTCAAATTCTCCTTTTAAATAATCTGATGCCTTTTGTATTTCTTCTTGAGTTCCGATAATATTAAGATCATCAACGTACACCGCGATTATCACAAATCCGGTTGTAGTTTTCTTTATGAAAACACAAGGACATATAGGATCATTTGTGTATCCTTCTTTTGTTAAATGCTCACTTAGACGATTGTACCACATACGTCCTGATTGCTTTAAGCCATATAATGATCTTTGCAATTTTATTGCACATAACTCTTTAGGTTTGGAACTTAAGATTTCTGGAATTTTAAATCCATCTGGGATTCTCATGTAGATATCAGTATCTAATGATCCATATAAATATGCCGTAACCACATCCATGAGACGCATCTCGAGATTTTTATCAGCTGCTAGACTCATCAGGAATCTAAAAGTGATTGCATCCATAACAGGAGAATATGTTTCCTCATAATCAATTCCAGGCCTTTGAGAAAAACCTTGGGCTACGAGACGAGCTTTGTATCTTGTAATCTCATTTTTTTCATTTCGTTTTCGGACGAACACCCATTTGTATCCAACAGGTTTCACATCTTTGGGTGTGAGCACAATAGGTCCGAATACGTTTCGTTTGTTAAGGGAATCTAGTTCGACTTGAATTGCATCTTTCCATTTCATCCAGTCATGTCTCTTTTGACATTCATATACAGATTTTGGTTCTGGATCTTCGTTTTCTTCATTTATTTCTTGTGCTAAGAGATATGAGAAAACATCATCAATGTCATCCATCTTATTTCGTTTCCATATCTTTCCATTATGGATGTAATTGATAGAAATCTCGTGATTTCCTTCAGATTCAATATGTTCTCTATTGTCGTTAGATTCACAATTTTCTTCTTCCAAAATATTTTCTGTTATTTTGGGAGTATCATGCTTTTCACCTTCCTTACGTTTCCTAGGAACTTTATCTTTCGAACCAATAGGTCTACCGCGTTTCAAACGTGTTCCTGATTCACGTGTATCAACTGCCGCTCCATATTTTTGTGGTATTTCAATACGAGCAGGAGTATTTGCAGCTGGTATGTGTGATTTAGTTACCATTTTGGTATCAGCAAATGCATCGGGTAATTGACTTGCTATATTTTGTAACTGCATGATACGTCGAACTTCTAGTTCTGATTGTTTCGTAGGAGGATCAAGGTGTAATAAAGATGGCACATTCCATTTGATTTCCTTTCCTACTTGATTATTGTCTCCCCCTAGGGTTGGGAACTCTTTCTCATTGAAATGACAATCGGCAAATCGTGCCGTAAACACATCACCAGTTTGTGGTTCTAGATATCTTATTATTGATGGAGAATCATAACCAATATATATTCCTAACCGTCTTTGTGGTCCCATCTTTGTACGTTGCGGTGGTGCTATTGGGATATAAACTGCACAACCAAAGACTTTTAGATGGGAATATTTGGTTCTCTACCAAACGCTAACTGTAATGGGGAATATCTATGGTACGCACTGGGTCTTATCCGAATGAGTGCTTCTGCATGCAGAATGGCCCCATACAGAGGTTGGAAGTTTTGATCTCATGATCAATGGCCTTGCAATTAATTGCAATCGTTTAATTAGTGATTCTGCCAAACCGTTTTGTGTATGAACATGAGCAACTGAGTGCTCTACTTCAATCCCTGATACCATACAGTAATCATTAAATGCTTGGGATGTGAATTCACCAGCATTATCTAATCTAACTCTTTTAATTGGATGATCAGAGAACTGAGCTCTTAATTTGATTATTTGAGTTAAAAATCTCGCAAATGCCATATTTCGAGATGATAATAGGCAAACATGTGACCATCTACTCGACGCATCGATTAATACCATAAAGTAGTAGAATGGTCCACATGGTGGATGTATTGGTCCACAAATGTCACCTTGGATTCTTTCTAAGAATTTTGGTGATTCTTTATCAATTTTTGGTTGGTGATGGTCTTATGATTAATTTCCCAAGAGCACATGCAGCACATGTCATTTTATTACTTTGATATAGATCTTGGGTTTTCATTGAATGACCATGTGAACTTTCAATGACTTTTCGCATCATTGTAGTGCCTGGATGACCAAGACGGTCATGCCATAATGTAATATCTTCTGGATTTCTTTTGACCACAAGGTTTGATTCTATCGCATTAATATAAGTCTGATGTAATCCAGAAGGAAGTTTTGGAAACTTTTCCAGTACAAGATTTTTGCCTGATTTTTCAGAAGTTATATACATATACTTCTTTCCATTCTCAGTTGCAGACTGAGTTTCATATCCTTGAAGGTATATATCTTTGAAACTCAACAAATTTCTCTTTGAATTTGGAGAATACAAGGCATTGTTTATGGAAAACTTTGTTCCATTAGGCAACATAAAGTTTGCTTTGCCAATTCCCTCGATCAAATCCGTAGGACCTGATATTGTGTTTACAGTCATTTTTGCTGATTTTAAGTTAGAGAAATATCTCTTATCTTTCAGAATAGTATGTGTTGTACCACTATCTGGAATGCAAACTTCTCTGCCAATTTGCTTAGTTGTTGTTCCATTATCCATTTCTGTAACACACAATTAATATTAATAAAGAAAATAAATTTTCATAAGTAAACATTATATAATTATACATTGATTATAAGCACACACACTTATACATTAGACTATAATTATACATTAGTTGTTTCGAAAAACAATTTTATTCTAGAACTGAAAATACATAATAGTAATAATAATTTATGACATCACTGGCATTATTGGGCTTGATTACTATAAGCATTTTAATTATCTTGATGAGTGGCCTCGTTGACATCGTCCATAAAGTCAGAAGACTCAAGGTATGTAGATGTTGTACCCTCGAAGTGCTCATTGAGATTAACTTCCTTTGCTTTGCCTTTGATGGTTTCTTGGTACAACTTACATAGATGCTGAGGAGTTCGGCATACTTGAGACCAATGCCCCTTCGATCCACATCTGTAACAGACGTTCTCGTTTTTACGAGTAGGGTTTTCTTGGGCTTCATTCCCTTTTCCACGATTGGATCGATTCCATGTGTTGGATCCCCTTCCTCTTGGGTTGTAACTCCTTTCATTACCACGATTAAATCGATGGCCACGACCACGACCGTGACCACGACCACGACCACGACCACGATAGGAAAAATTTCCTCTTTCCGGATTTTTTACATCCGTCGCATTCACCTCAGGAAATGCTTTGGTTCCCGTGGGTCGGGTATTGTGATTTTTGATAAGGAGTTCATTATTTTTCTCCGCTATCATGAGCGCTACAGCGAGTTCAGAGAACCTCGTGTATCCACGGTTTCTGTATTGTTCTTGTAGAACATAATGGTTTTTGTGGAACGTTTGGTAAGTCTTCTCAAGCATTTCTGCTTCCGTTACGGGCTTACCGCAATATTCTAATTGCGCCGCTATCCTTAATATAGCGGAATTGTACGTTTCCACCTTTTCAAAATCTTGAAATCGTAGGTTCGCCCACTCATCGAGTGCATGGGGAAGAGTTATTTTCTTCTGGTTATCAAACCTCTCCTTTAGGGCTTTCCAAAGATCTAGAGGATCTTTTACCCTCGCATAGTCATGCGTAAGATTTTCATCTAGGTGTTTTCTCAGAAATATTACGGCCCTAGATCTTTCGTGAGAAGCTGATTTATTCCCTTCTTTTATTGTCTCGAGTATTTTCTCTGAGTCTAGATGAAGCTCCATATTAGTTATCCATGCCGTGTAATTTGCCCCAGTTATTTCCAAAGCCGGAAACTGGAGTTTTTCAATATTTGCCATTTCTGAATTTCCAAGACACAAAATAGTAAATTTTATTAGAATTTTATAATATTTAAAATGAACCGTTTACATTAATCATGCAAGCAATTACAAATAGAAATAATGTATAGAAAAGTAAACCGATATTCATCGTAAATTCCCCCGGAGCAAATTCTCCAACGAATAAACCGTAAATAGATACACAAATTAGAATTGCAACTAAAATCAAAAACGCGCGAATCATCTTTCTTGGAATGAAAAACCGGAGGAGAGCGATTTGAAAATATTTGAGAGATAATGAAATGTTTGGATGAAGAAAATGAGTGAAGTATGAATGTATTTATAGATGTAAAAATACTGTTCATAGCCGTTGTAAAAAGGTAAATTTTTGAATTTTTTTCTTTGTGACCGTTGGGGTTGAATCGTTAAATCGAAAAACAGTTTGAAAATATCGTAATAATCAGTCAATCAATTTTAGTAAATTTCACTATATAATATATATATATATTTTTTTTTTTTTATAGGTGAGCAAACATTTGTATAATAAAATTAATATAATACACAAATAAATATTAATCGTATTATGGTGATAGATTAATTTATATTTTAATATTGAATAAATTTTGCGGCGGCACAGCCAAGCCAAATGATAATGGTGTAATTAACAATCAAGGTTTATTAACGAGGCGACATACCGCCCGCATTAATATAGATAAATAATAGTGAATTAAAACAAACACTATAAAATAATAAACAATAATATAGGCGGTATACCGGCCATTATAGCAGGGTAAATATGATACATATAAACTTTACCGAATTGCAGAGTGATCGTGCTGATAACGTGTTATAAAATAACTTACAATTTTATAGTATCGAAAAATTTAAATAAGAGTGAAATTTTATACCCGCAGAAATAAAAGAACACTGATATAAGTATAATAACGAGAGAGAGAGTAAGTTATATGAGGAAGAAGAGAATGGTGTAAAAGTGCGCATTACAATCGATCGAAACAATCGTTTATATAGAAGTAAAAAAGAAAGTTACTGTGTGTGTGCATAGTGGCAGTGGGCTCCACATAATTTACTTCACACGATCATTTTCAATGATCGGTGCTTCCTTTGTTGACATTCCATTTTTCACGTTTATAACAAGTATATTATATATAATTAACAAGGCCAAACAGATAACTTAATAAGTTTGATAGTCAAAATAAAAGTGGAAACGTCATCGTATGACCCATTAGTTGGCCAACCTCGCTCATTTCAATTCTCCACAAGTCTAAGTCTAACCTTATCTTAGTTTCCATTTACTCTATAATTGTTTTATTCATTTACAACTTTAATTTTATATTGTTCATAGGAAACTCTCATTTTCATATTATATACACACGTAAATGTTCGACAACAAACAATGTAGATGTCAGACGTGTAGATCTATTGGTACTCTTTCTGCGAAATTACTCATGCAGATCTACATATAGTATGTACAATAAGTTTTGTGCATAATAAATTCTGGAAGATGCAACCAAGTTGTCTTGGTCTAATGGTAAAGGAGTTTTCGGCTGGAGCTTCCTTCGGGTTCGATTCTACGCATCAGAACTAGCGTTAAATCGCAATAATACGTAAGTTGTCGTCGGTCTAAGAGGGATAGTCTTGGCTCTAGATCACTCCTTGATTAAAAAAAAAAAATAATAATAATAATAATTAATAATTCCGAAGATGCCTTGAAATTGTAAGGAATTTTAGTTTACAAAATAAGTTTAATTTTATTGGATATAAACGTTATTACGAAAAAGACGTTAACTACAATAGTTTCCTTGAAACCGTACCATATCTTAATTCTGAATCTGGATAAAATTCAGAACCGAATTAATAAACATAAAAGTAGCTCTGGAATCTAGGGGTGGGCATTTCGGTTTAGTTTCGGGTTCGGTTTGGGTTCGGTTTGGTTTGGGTAATTTGGGTTTTATAAAACTCAAACCAATTAAAACCAAAGTAGCTTTGGTTTGGGTTCGGTTTGGGTTTTAATTCGGTTTGGTTTGGTTGGTTTAGATTTAGTTCGGTTGACATTATTATGATCTAATTTGGTTCGGTGTAGTTCGGGTTGGTTATAAAATATGAAGGCATCAGTTTTATACTTTTATTAAAAAATAATCAACTCATTAACAATAGAGTGAGAATATAAAAACTTATGCTACATAATTTTATATAAATAGTATTATTTGAATCGTATCTATAATTTTTTTAAAGATATGAAAGTTATGAAAAAATGAAAAACAAAACTTTATCTAAAATTTACAATATGTTAATACATATATATATATATATCATATATATTTTTACTATATATATATTGGATTATCGGTTTGGTTCGGTTTGGTTCGGTTTAAACCCAAACCAAACCAAACCGTTCGGGTTGAGTTAAAACATGAACCAATTGGGTTACATAAAGAGCACGGTTTGGTTTGGTTCGGTTTAATTTCGGTTTGGTTGGTTCGGTTCGGTTCGGTTTGGGTTTTTTGCCCACCCCTACTGGAATCTGGACCCACGAAAATATAAAATAAGAGATATATTTTCTAAACATACGATTGATTGCATACATGGACAAGAGAAAATTGAGTTTAGGGTTAGAGTGTTCAGATCTAATATTAAATTTAGCAAATCAGATAAGGACTGAAGAAGACATAAAGGTTTTTATTCTGAAAAAAAGACATAAAGTTTCTTTTTGATAATGAAGGTCTTGACCACACTTATATGTATATGTGTATCATATGAAATGATAATATTGATATCTACACACTCATATATATACTGCTTTGCATCATCATTACCCTACCAATTTATTTGACTCTTTCTGTTTTGGAATTAGGGTACCTCTATTTTTCATTCCATGATTTACTTTAAAAGGTGAAAAATGAAACATAAATAAAAAAAGAAAATACTCCATTTTTTGGAATAATCTTTTATTTCTAGTTGGTTAACTTGATTTGTATATTATATTATTTTGTTTATAGAAATCAACACCAAGATCTTTTTGTTTATAGTATATTTCACATTTTCATTTTTGGAGTAAAATATAGAAAGAGATGCTCTTATGATGTTGATTTCTTTGGAAATATTCCTTTTTTCTGGTAATTTCGGATTTTGAGACAAACCAAGCTAACGTGTGTGTATATATATATATATATATATTATATAATATATATATATATATATATATATATATAATATGCTAATGTAAGGTTATTAAGAGTTCTATCTTTAATGGTTTACTCTACTTTTACTCTAAAGTAGAATAATTCTATTATAGAATTAGAGTTTACTCTAATAGTACTCTATTTTAGAGTAAAAAATAGAATGATGAAAAAACAAGTTATTATATCTTTAAAATAAATCTATTTTTTTACAGAATAAGAAATAGAATACTATTTAAGTACTTTTACTCTAAACTCTATATTAGAATGAAAAATAGAGCGGAATTAGAAATGATTTACAAAACTATTTGTGTTAGAGGAAGGTCACCAAAATATAGTTGAACGAGAGGCAATGTAAAAAACAATTTATTTCTGGTAATATTAATTTATTAATTATCACAAAGCAGGCATATGTACCTACTGTGGGCAAGATGTATGATGTTCATAGTTTAGTCGTTGAATCACAGCTAATAAGATGGATTATAATTTCTTTATTAATTTGTTGCTATTGTTGGTGTTGTTTTCTGTATTATTATTCTGTACAATGTTTGTATATGTATCTTATGGACCCTTAAGGAATTAGCTAATTAATTAAGGCCTCTATTCTGACTGTACAATAATTGAATTATTGAACTGTTTCATGACTAATCTAAAAATTGTTGTCTCTAGGAGGCCCACTTACTCAAATTTGTATAGAGATGGGACCATCGATTTAAGTTGATGCAAACATAGAGATATGACCAAATCCTCCAACATGATTTGCTCTATATTGGTTTAAAGTAAAAATACGTTCTCTGGCTAGCCTCTAATTTAGTGGATTAAAAGAATACTAGATCATGACCCGCGCGACCGCACATATTTTTTTTTTTATTATTTTTAAAATATAACATATATTCTATGATAGTTTATACAATTTTGGAATTTTTCCTTTTCACATAATGTGGTTTTATATAATTTTGAGTTTTTCTAAAACATATTGTTTAAGAACAATGTTAAAACTGTTTTTTCCTATTAATAATTTTTCATTGGTGTATTAGAGATATAAAGTGAAACCTCTATAAATTAATAAATTGGGACTATACCAAAACTATAACTTTTTATTAATTTATAGAGATTATTAATTTATCGAGATACTAATTGTACCAAAAACTCAATTTGAGACTATGAAATTATACTAATTTATAGAAATATTAATTTATAGATTATTAATTTAAAGATGTTATACTGTAACTGTATAGTAAAAACACTAATATAATATCAACCAATCTGATTTGGTTTTGACATTGTGTTTTTTGGGATTTTTTCAAAAAGTTTTGTGAATGTCCAATGATGAATACGAAGACAAGTACTTGTACACACATTTTAGTGGGAGAAAATGAATAATTTCTAACCTATTAAGTCAGATATAATAAATACAAAATTTCTTGACATCGAGATTTTATGTATAGTAGAATAAACTTGGAGAAGAGGATTTTCCATATTCATGATTTTTCAAATCTGACAATTTGATTGTGAATATTTGATTGTAACCGAGATTTTAGGCATAATAGACTCAACTTGGTGAAGAGGTTTTCCAATAATTGTTTTTTAAGTATAAATTGATGTTTCTGTTATTTAAGTAAGAATATACGTTAGTATATTCTATTTAGTGTATATTCAAAGCAAACCTCGATTATTTGAACATCTAAGAAAATGTGTTCTGATATCTTTATTATTGAGTTTCAAAAGTTCTGTATCAAGCTATTTAAAATTTTAAGATTCATCAGTATTTGATTCCAAATAATTGTTTTTAATTAAAATGGATTTTGTGTTTAAGATAATTATAGTTTAATGATGGGAGGAAACGTGTTCTTAAGTTATTTGGTTAATTGAATCAATTGTTTAGGAAATAACTAGACCAAAAAATCAAAATTGTATAATGACTGGCTAAGGATTCATGTAAAAAAAATGATTCATGTAATATTTGTATCTTTTTATCAATCTACTCAGTTTAAGTTTGTATAAGTTGATGAAAAAAGGATTAGCGTAATATTTGTATTTTTTTGTCAACCTACTCGTGTAATATTTATATTTTTAATAACATGTGTAATATTTATTTTTGTTTCTATCTATTTATATTTTTATTTTTTAAGAACTTAGACTCGTGTTATATTTATATTAGAGACATTTATTGTATTCATTTGACTATAATAAAGGAGAGGGATTATTATATTTTTACTATGATATAATATAAATATGATAATGTGAGTATACTCTAACGAAAAGAATATATATTTTGTTTAATAGATGCATAGACATAGATCTTATAGTGGAATTAAATGATAGATAGTTGATATTAAACTCTTTAAGGAAATATTTAAATGAAAGGTTAGACTAAGAATAATAATGTGATGTTCAATTTAAAATCCACCTAGAAGAAGTTATAATGTTTCTGTTTTAATAAGATAGATAAAAATATCATATAATCACTCAAAAAACTGATTTGTTGTTTCAGTTTTGCAATGTCATATAATGTTTTTTCTCATAGTAAAATGTCATATAATGTACTAACGTAATGTAATATAAAGACTTTTTAATAGTCTATCCATTTCAAATGATGCATATTTTAGAGTTTTCACATGTATTAATAAACACATTAAATTTCAGCTATAAATACATATTTTGTAATGATTTATTTATTACAAATATAAATCAATAAAAATCTAATAACTATAAGTAATTGAAGGGAATATGTTATATTTTTAATCTCTACATTGAAAAACGTGTATGTTTCAGATACACAAAGAAGTTTTATGTCCTTTTTTTTTTTTTTTTTTAGAAGTTTTATGTCTTCCCTGAGCTAAATACTTAGTAATGCATATACGTAAACTATTTTGTAAAAATATTGTCCGTGTTTGGTAAATCTAAATCATATCGTCTTATCCTAAATTTAGAACATGATTTCGTTCAAAAATGAAATACAATTTTCATTTTGTCGGCAATGAAAAGACATTTAGAACATAAAGGAATTGGTCAGAAGATCTTAAATTTGATCGTGGATTTGGTAACACATAAAATGGACTTTGTGGCAAGTCGAATAGTCGATCGTCTGTGAATTGATATCATTTTGTCTTGCTCTCGAGCAAGAAGTGTGATAACTAAACTTCGATTGAGGGAAACTAATATTCCATAATCTTGACTCACCGCATCTTGATCAACGAATCAAGTGTGTATATTTTCGAAATAGGTAGAAGTCATTTAAATCTGTTATTCTTTCTTTTCTGGTATCACACATGACTTGTTTAAAGTTTTCAACCAAAACGCCTTCCTCAATCAATATGTTCAAATTCTTTTTAACAAGGCTTCCTGGCAGGAGATGCAAAATCCGACAAAAGAGGATTTGAAATATTGTAATAGATTACTAATATTATTGAAAGTCCAAAGACAGTACACAATAAGCAAAAGCTTACACTCATGGCATCGTCCACTGTTAACAGTTATACGATGCCTTAGGAATCTAATGTAGAAGTAAGTCCAAACAGCAACAAAGTAGGAAACAGATACCAGTCTTGGAGAAATGTTCTTTTTTTTTTAAAAAAGAGTGAATCTACGGAACGTTCATTACCTGGATGGATTGCAACATGTCCGAGACTGCGACCACGAGGTCGCCTGACTTAATCATACCTCTTGATTTCAGTAACGAGAATGTTTTGTTCAAGTTGCTCTCCATGTCCTCTGAGAAGCTTAGACGGAATGGGATCAGTCCCCATTGTAGGTTCAACCGTCTCCTCACCGAGGTTGTGGTCGTGAACGCGAAGATCGGGCAGTCAGGGCGACACCGGGAGACCAAAGACGCCATGTGTCCGTCCTTTGTGTAGACGAAGACAGCATCCACTCCGAGGTTGTTTGCTGCAGAAGTTCGGATCATAAACATGAGAAACTAAACAGAGAGATTTGTCTTACATGAAACTTTACCCATTTTAGCAGCAGAGTTACAGATCTCTTCAGAGATTCTGTCTGAAAAACCAGAGCCAATGGGTTGAAGTGGTGTAGACTCGTAACGTTTCTCTTCCCTCCACCATCTTTCGATCCTTAGACTGACACTCCTGAGAACCGTGAGAGCCTTGTCCGGGAACTGACCCATAGCTGATTCCCCAGAGAGCATCAACGCGTCTGATCTCTGCCTTACTGCTTCAGACACGTCGGCTACTTCTGCTCTGGTTGGGGTTGGGTACTCGATCATGGACTCGAGTAGCTGAGAGGCAACGATGACGGGTTTGTTCAGCGCTCTGCAGACTTTGACGATTCTTTGTTGAGCTGCTGGAACTTGCTCAAGAGTATCTGAGCTCCCAGATCTCCTCTTGCAACCATGGCTCCATCTGATGCTAGGATAATCTCTTCCAAGTTTGTTAAGGAATCGATACTCTCGATCTTTGCAATCACTCCTACGTCCCTGCATCGTAATAGGATTACAACATGAGCTAAAGAGAGTAAGAAGCATTGGTAATGAACCTTTTTTTTTTAACTTACCCTCCACAGGAACGAGCAGCGAGATAGCTTTTAAGATGATTAATCACTTCAGCTGACTTGACAAACGATACAGCAATGAAATCCACACCTTCAGCAATTCCAAAATCAATATCCAACCAGTCCTGAAGTTAAAACAATTAAAGATTCATCAGTGAAAATAACAAAGACCGACACAGCGAAGAAATATCAAGGTTTCCCGTCTTCACAAATATATACCAAATAAGGTGAATCAATAATCAAAAGGGAAGATGAGAAAAGGTTGAGAGACCTTGGAAGAGATGGTTGGAAGCATAGCGTTACGCTCGCGTACAAGACTTCCATCTCTCCAGAAAGTCAAGTTAGCTCGAGGAAGCAACAGTCCAGGGTCAGTACATAGACACTTGACGTCAGGACCAATCTTTTCAATCACTTCAAATCTCACCATTCCACCATCAACCAAAAGCTCATCACCCACTCTTACATCTGCATCACAAATGTTTTCCAATTTCAAATTCAAAACCATCATCTAAATGTTTATTTTTGGATTAATCTAGAATATTGTTTGAATGGCCCAGACCAACGAGAGGTGTCTAAATGTTCTTCCACATTTCCACATTAAATCTTTTATAATGCAAAAAAACATAAAGCGGCATTTACCTTCAGCAAAACCATCATAGCTGACACTGATGGTACGTGCAGGACGAGAAGAATCAAAGGCTCTAACAGTGAACGTCCACACCTCACCATCCTACAAAATTGTCATACCAAGCATTAGGCATGGGCATTCGATGTCCGGGATCAGATCCAAGTCTCGTAGGCCCATTTGGATTTAGTTAATAATACTTCTGAGTTTAGGTAGATTTTGTAACTCTGTTCAAGACCAATCTAGTATCCAAACAGTGAACCAATTGCTCCAATGCTAAATGAGTTTGGACCAAAACTCATTTAGGATTCGGTTAATAGTATTTTTACACACATGATCGAAGTAAACATGAAATTGAGTATTTGATGTTGTTATTTAGCTTTTGAATACTCATTTCAAATACTAATTCGAATCTTCGAGTCAGTTATTTTTTTCTTTCTATCGGCTACTGTTTGGTCCAGTTCAAATAACACTCGAGACTTGAACTACCGCCCTACATCATGATCAGTTCGAGTATTTTTACTTTCTGAATCTGATACGGATACGGATACGGGTTCGGATCTCGGATTCAGTTACAAATGCCTACGCGCAATAATGTCAACATCAAGCATCTAATTGAGATGGAGAGAAAAGAGAAGATCAAAACCTCAGATTTAGCAGAAGATTCACCGCCGAGATCTCCCATGTGAATCTCACTACCTTCGGTATCCATCATGATCGCGACCGCGAATCCTTTCTCCTCGTTGAGCCTCCTGACGCTGCGTATCACCCCTCGGTGCCACTCCCGCGTGCCGTGGCACATGTTGAGCCTCGCCACGTTCATGCCTCCCTCCGCGAGCGCTTCCAGCTGCTCGAACCCGCACGTTGCCGGCCCGATCGTGCAGATCAGCTTCGTCCTCCTCGTGCTCCTGAACCCGTTCTCCTTCAGCTCCGCCTCCGTCACCGTGTCTACCTCTATCCCCGCTGTATCCGTCGAGACCGCCGCGGCTACGACGGATCGCTCAGCGGGAGAGTGAAGGAGCTTCGAGGAGGAGGATGTGATTAATGAAGTGTGGTTGAGAGTGAATTGGCGGAAGGATAAGGAGGTGAGAGGACGGTTGAAGCGTGAGTGAGGAGGGAGGTGGATAAGGTGAGGAGTGCGTGAAAGAGTTGAGAAGTTAATAGACTGAGACATAGTTTAGGCCGAGCTCTGGGCGATGTGTACAGTTTTTTTTTTTGGCTCTGAGAGAGATTGTTGTTGAAGAAGAAGTAGAAGGCGGATATACCCAAGTGTGAGATTTTGATTTGATACGACACCACTTTGTTAAGGGTCAAAACTGTAATTTACTTCTTTTCGGGACGTATATAAACCAGATCAATTGAACCAAACCAAACTTCAGAAAATTTTAAAACTTAAACCGAATTGAACCGGATGCGCACCAGAAACTATAAAAAGTCTGTTGATCAACGCCGACTTTAAGTACGGATTTTCATCAGTGAAAGATGCAAGACGATGAGGTTATATGGCAGGCTATCAGACACAAGCATTGCAGTTACATGGCCAAGTATGTCCATCTCTTTTCTTTTGCTTTTTGTCTGAAAGATTTTGTTTTGATGAGATTTTTTTGCTTTTAATTTTTATTACTTTTTTTTTTGTAGAATCGAAACCGGAAACTTCTGTAGAAACCCTTATAACGTAACGGGTATCTGCAACCGAAGCTCTTGCCCTCTTGCCAACAGTCGCTACGCCACCATCCGTGACCACGATGGTAAGTAATTTCATCAAAAACATTCAAAACCTTTTTTGTCCTGTGTTGATGTTTCTTTTGAATCAAGTCTCTTCTCTGTGTAGGAGTGTTTTATTTATATATGAAGACAATAGAGAGAGCTCACATGCCAAAGAACTTGTGGGAGAGAATAAAGCTGCCTAGAAACTATGAGAAGGCCCTTGAACTCATTGATAAGCACTTGGTGAGATGATCTCTGAAAGATTTGATCTCTCCATATATGCATGCTCATCTATTAATATATCTTCTTCCATGTTTCAGCTGTATTGGCCCAAGTTGTTGCAGCACAAGGTTAAACAAAGACTCACCAAAATGACTCAGATCCGTATTCGTACCAGAAAACTTCATCTCAAAACAAGGTCTTAATTTGTTTCTTCTTCTTCTTGGCGTTATTTGATTCGCAACATTGACTAAGTTTTTTTTTTCGAACACAGGGAGAAGATAATGACTATGCCTAGGAGGGATATAAAGAGAGAGCCAAGAAGAGAGGAAAAGGCTTTAACAGCAGCAGAGTTGGAGAAGGTCACACTTTGTTATTTAACTAAATATAGCTCTAATTAAGACTCTCATTAATAGTGCTGTTTTATTTTTTAACAGTCCATTGAAACAGAGTTGTTAGAACGTTTGATGAAAGGCATTTACCCTAAGATACTCGATTACCCTGAGCTTGTTCCTGAACTTCAAAAGGAAGTTGAAGTTGAAGTTGAAGTAGAAGAAGAGGAGGTACTCTTGTTTTTTTTTAATAACCTAAGCAGCTCAACAGACAATTTATTTACTAAACTAAAAAAAATCTCAGGAGCCAGAGATTGAATATGTTGAAGGCTATGATGAACTCTTGGAAGAAGAAGAAGAAGATATTGAAGATTTCTATGGCGGCTTCCCATCTAAGGAGTCTCACCTTGACAGTGATGATGATTATGGTAAAAACTCATATTTTGTCCTTTTTCTTATGCATTTAAAATAGTGAGAGATTATGTTTGAATCATCACCATCACTACAATATGTATAGCTTCCTTTGTTCATAAAAAAGTAATTTCAATCATGAACTCTCTAATCTCTATACAGACTTTGAAGAAGATGAGGATGAGGAGAAAGTAGTGATTCATAAAAAGGGGAGAGCTTTGAAGAAGTTTGATGGTAATGGAAAGTCTAAGAAGAAATCAAGAGTAGTTGTCGAGGTGAGATTCTTCCCACAAGTTGCCTTTAGTCATTCACAAGATTGTTGTTAATTTCTGCTATTTTAATTACATTTTGTTGTATTATGTCTTTCAGGTCGAGCAAGAAGATGGAGACAGTACCGGCCCTGGCCACAAGCAGAGGAAGCATGGGCTTCCGGCCGACACAGTAGTAACTATTTTATCGGCCAATAATTTACAAAATGTCTCTCTAGCCTAGTGGTTCTAATAGTAATGTCTGTTGTGGGAGGTACTCGGTTCGAAACCTACTCACTACATACATTAATTTTCTCGGCCTTTTTATGATTTTGGCTTCTAGTCTTCGTAAGGATAGGACCGGCGCTGGATGGAGATACCAGACAATGCTTTAAAAGCCTAAAGCTTTGAGAAGACGGTGAAAGTTTTTATTCCCTTTTTGATATAAAGCTAACATGTTAGTTACATTGCTTTGTTCCCTTTATATGTGTCACAAAAAAAAAAAAAAAAAAATAGTTACATTTATAAATCAAAAAAAAAATCTTGCTTTGGTTTTAGATTTTGTCACTTGTGATTCTTTGTATGTTAAAAGGAGACGAAGAGATAAAGGATATCAATACATTTTATCTGCACAAATGAATCATTTTTTTTTTCAAATTACATCAATTTAACAGCTCAAGAATGTAAAGAAAACGCAGAACTATTGTATGGAGAAAAAAGGGTAAACGTAGGAGAGGAAATGAAGAGTTAAAGAATGAAGCAGCCACATCCTTTTGCTTCCGGAGGGCCTGCGAACCATTGGTCCCATGTTGCATTCACTGGCCCTATTGTTCTGGCAAGTAGACACAAGAAATAAATCAGAACTAATAGTCTATAGAAATGAATCTCTCAGGTGGTAAAATGAAGAAAACAACGAGTAGAGAATTACTCGGGAAGAAGAGGATCTGGTTTGCTCTCAACACTATCTAAGAACCTGTATATCCATTAGAAGAAATAAGTCAAGCTTATTGACAGATTATTCGTGAACCAAAGATATGTACAAGTTTTCTCTCACTCTTTGCAAGAAGCTGATGCAGTATCCATCTTTTCAAGCTGCTCTAGCTCTTCCTGAATAAAGTTATAAAAGAAGAAAGAATCAATACACATTGTAACACTTTAAGACACATCCAAAGACACAAAGTATTCATGTCCTAAACACCTACGTGGACAAGAGCTTAATCTTAAACCCCAAGGGATTAAGAATGTTAACCCTAACCTGAAATGAAAGATCATGCATTTTGATTTTCACTAGCTATTTTGCATTCTCCTAAACCAAATCATAAACCTTTATAATACGTTGTTACTGACAATAATGTTTAATTCAATTAACAGAAGCATGAGTTACATTTAAAATTACTAATTTCAAAGATCAGATGAACACTTTTGGTATTGCCAAAACTAAAAAATTATGAAACTTTCAAATTCTAAACCCTATTCCACTAAAGATTCATCCTAAAAAACATTGGAAAAGGAAGGCATACAAAAGAGTTGATAAATATTCAGACAGGAACAACAAGTTCAAGCTTAATAATCACGCAAAATAAGGGTCCTTTTTTAAAAAGAGGAGATAAATATATATACCTCTAAGAATCGAGCTTCTTGTTCAAGCCTTTTGAGTTCGGCGTGGATCCTGTGTTTGCCTCTCGTGTCAACGACCCGCCCAGAAAGCTGACCCGACGAATTGGAGCTACCCGCTTCCATCAACCCCTCCCCCAAAACCAAAACTTTAACAACAACAGAGAAGCAAGACAACTTTCTTTTTGTTTGTACTCAAAAAAAGCTTTCAACAAGACAAAACCCAAATGATAAGGATTGAGAAACAATCAGATCTCCAAAAAGGGATCCACAGAGAGAGAGAAAGAGAGAATTTTAAGAGGAGGAAGAAGAAAAAGATTCAACAACTATTAGTTGGGGTGACTTCAAAAAGAGCTTTTCCGATGATCCAAAGGGTCTCTCTAAACAAAGAAAAAAAGTTGATGAGATTTTTTGAAAAAGAGGAAAGGCGTCGGAAAGAAGAAAAATTTCACCTTTTTAGTTGTAAAATGCCAGTACTATTTTATATACTGTAATAATAGATTATCTTTTTGTCTCTTCACAAAAAGTTAAAATCTCGTTAATACACGCGCCATTAGGTGTGTTATGGGCTTATTAGTGGCCCAATAAAGTGTGATTATAGATAATCACGTTTCAAGTGAACTTTTGTCTCTAATATATATGGTAGTTTTTTACACTATAATCCAAGGTTCTCACTGTATTGTGCTTAATTGAATCTTTACATTCCAATAATTTTTCTTATGATCTAGCTGTGCGCTTTTATAACAAAAAAAAAGAAGTTGCAGTGAAAACTATTGGTTTATAATACTGAGTGCAGTTTTAAAA
>NW_026617189.1:0-18721 GCF_000801105.2 Raphanus sativus | reverse complement strand
TGCGTGGTCTCAACCAGGTTCCAAAGGTGCTGAAAAGAAACAAATCCATAGAAGTGGAGAACCGGTTCAAGAAGAACCAAGCTGATACAATTAAAGCCGGTACATCTGACCAAGGTAAGGGTCAAGTTCAAAATCAAAGAACTCGTGATATTACTTGTTTTAAGTGTCAGGGAAAGGGACACTACGCTAGGGATTGCCCGAACAAGCGTGTGATGGTCCTAAGGCCGATGGTGAGTACGAGTCGCAGGACGAGGCCGAGTTGGACATGGTTGAACCTGGTGACGAGATTGTAGACTATGCTGACACTGGCGAGTTACTTGTGACCAGACGATCCCTCAGTGCCCTCTTTTGATCCTGAAACCGTGCAAAGAGAAAACATCTTCCACACAAGATGTACTGTGGAACAAAAAGGTATGTAGCCTAATCATTGATGGTGGTTCTTGTACTAATGTTGCTAGCAAGTATCTTGTTGAAAAGCTAGGTTTGGTCAAGACGCCCCATCCTAGGCCATATAGGCTCAAGTGGCTTAATGATGAGACCGAGCTTAAAATAGCCGAACAAGTTGTTGTGCCTTTTAGTATTGGTAAGTACCACGACCAGGTGAAGTGTGATGTAGTCCCCATGCAAGCCGGACATATTCTCTTAGGGAGGCCGTGGCAGTTTGACAAAGAGACCATCCATCATGGCCGGACCAACATCTACAGCTTCAACCACAACAACAAGAAGCATAGCCTAGCACCACTCAGTCCACAAGATGTGCATGAAATGCAAAAGGCAATGGACCAGTCCAGCAAGGTAAGTAAGACTAACCTTTACATTACTTCTGGTCAAGTGCTTAAATCTTTACATCATGAGACGCAGGTGCTACTAATGATCTTTAAGGAAGGTTGTTTTGCAGGTTTTTGAAGTCAAGACGTGCCAGCTGAGGTACAAGTCCTTATGGACCAGTACAAGGACGTCTTCCCTGAAGAGATACCAGCCGGACTACCCCCCATCCGCGAATAGAACATCAGATTGACTTTGTACCAGGCGCGCCCTTACCAAACCGAGCCGCGTACCGAGTTAATCCCGAGGAGGCCAAGGAGTTGGAGAGGCAGGTCCAAGACCTTATGGACAAGGGCTACATTCGTGAGAGCCTCAGCCCATGCGCGGTTCCGGTCCTGCTAGTGCCTAAGAAAGATGGCACATGGCGCATGTGTGTGGACTGCCGAGCCATCAACAACATAACCATCAAATATCGGTACCCTATCCCTAGACTTGATGATATGTTGGATGAACTAAGTGGTTCTACTGTGTTTTCTAAGATTGACCTTAGGAGTGGATACCACCAAGTTCGAATGAAGGAAGGTGATGAGTGGAAAACCGCCTTCAAAACGAACAAGGTTTGTATGAGTGGCTTGTGATGCCATTTGGCCTTACCAACGCCCCTAGCACTTTCATGAGGCTTATGAACGAGGTTCTAAGGCCTTTCATCAGTAAGTTTGTGGTTGTTTACTTTGATGATATCTTGATTTACAGTCAGTGCTTATCCGACCACCTTGACCATTTAGAACATGTGCTAAAGGCTTTGCGGCAAGAAGGGCTTTATGCAATCTCAAGAAGTGTGTATTTTGTACTGACCAGTTAGTGTTCTTAGGCTTTGTTGTGAGTTCACAGGGACTGAAGGTCGATGAGGAGAAGATCAAGGCGATACAAGATTGGCCCACCCCGACCACGATTGGACATGTCCGCAGTTTCCATGGTCTGGCCAGTTTTTATCGACGGTTTGTCAGGGATTTCAGTACCATTGCTGCCCCATGACATCTGTGATCAAGAAGAATGTATCCTTTACTTGGGGACCTGCCCAAGAAGAGTCTTTTAATCAACTTAAATATAGCTTGACTCATGCACCAGTCCTTACTCTGCCTAACTTCGATAAAACTTTTGAGATTGAGTGTGATGCTTCAGGTACGGGCATAGGAGCTGTGCTTACTCAAGGTGGCCGACCTGTGGCTTTCTTCAGTGAGAAATTGAGTGGAGCTGCCCTCAACTATCCTACCTATGACAAAGAGCTCTATGCTCTCGTGAGGTCTCTCGAAACTTGGCAACATTATCTTTTGTCTAAGGAGTTTGTTATTCATACAGATCATGAGACCCTTAAACACTTGAGAGGCCAAACCACACTCAAGAAGAGGCATGCTAGGTGGTTAGAATTCGTGGAGACATTTCCCTATGTCATCAAGTATAAGAAGGGAAAGGACAACGTAGTGGCCGACGCCCTCTCCAGGCGCCACACTCTCATTACTACCATGGAGGCTAAGATTTTGGGTTTTGAACATATTAAACTTGCTTATGCTACTGACCCTGATTTTTCAGAACTTTATGCTAGTACCACCCGAGGAGTAGTAGGTCCATTCTACCAGCATGATGGGTTCCTATTCAAGGAAAAGAGGCTTTGCATTCCTCAAGGAACCATGCGAGATTTACTAACCCGGGAAGCACATAGTGGCGGCATGATGGGTCACTTTGGCAGGACCAAGACCTTAGATGTTCTCACTGAACACTTCTACTGGCCGAGAATGAGACGCTATGTCGAGAACCTTTGCACCAAATGCACTGTCTGCATAAAGACTAAGTCTCGATCTCATCCCTATGGTTTACATATGCCTTTACCTATCCCTAACGCACCATGGGTGGACATCTCTATGGACTTTGTTCTGGGCTTGCCCAAGATAGAAAACAAAGATTCCATTTTTGTTGTTGTAGACAGGTTCTCCAAGATGGCACACTTCATACCTTGTAACACGTCCAATGATGCCAGCCAAACCGCCAACTTGTTCTTCAAGGAAGTGGTACGATTACATGGAGTGCCCAGAACCATTGTGTCCGACCGTGATACCAAGTTCCTTAGCCATTTCTGGCGGACACTGTGGAAGAAACTTGGTACTAAACTTCTTTTCTCCACCACCTGCCACCCACAAACAGATGGTCAAACCGAGGTAGTAAACCGTACTCTCTCTCAACTGTTGAGAGCTACGGTGGGTAAGAATTTGAGGAATTGGTTAAGTTGCTTGCCTTTTATTGAATTTGCTTATAACCATGCCAAGCATTCTATTACTAACCAATCCCCTTTTGAGGTTGTCTATGGCTTTAACCCAGAGATTCCGTTGGACTTCAAGCCATTGCCACCGGACATGCAAGTTAGTCAAAGTGGTGTGGACAGGGCTGAATTCGTCAAGAGCATGCACCAGCAGGTTCAGAAGACACTTGAGACCAAGGCTGAGAGGAACCGGGTCAAGCTCAACAAAAATCGCAAGGAGGTCCTATTCAAGCCGGGTGACTGGGTATGGCTCCACATGCGACCAGAACGGTTCCCTGCAGAAAGGAAGTCCAAGCTGGCGCCTAGGGGAGATGGCCCTTTCCGAGTGTTGGAGAAGATCAACGACAATGCTTACAAGCTAGAGCTTCCAGGTGAGTTCAAGGTTTCCCCAACGTTCAATGTTGCTGATTTAGCCCCTTATCTTGCAGATGAAGAAGAAGTTCTGAGGACAGAACCTACTCAAGGGGGAGGGGATGTTGTGGTCACTCAAGCTGAGGTTCCCCTAGTGCATAAGGGTCCGACTACAAGATCAGGTTCAGCAAGGTTAAGGAATGGTTTCACCAAGGCGGTTCAAGAACTGATTGATCAAGGTCTCAAACAGCTATTGATTCAAGAGATGTCTGGTTTGAAGATTGAAGACCCAACCGGCTCCATAGAAGTTCAAGATCAGCCCGGTCCAATTCAGTTCTCTTCCATCGTCCATAACCGAACCGGCCTCATCATCTCCACATTCAATCTCGGTTCAGAATCAACTCTCAATCCATCCAACCAGCCTATTTCCGGTTAAGAGATTCAGCCAGCCATCAGAGTGAGTAACATGAGCTGTACTCTTTTTCCTCACCAAGTTTTTGTCCCAATTGGGTTTTTCTTGGTAAGGTTTTAATGAGGCAGCATGCAAGCATGTTATTAGCTCTGGTCAAGGCAATCTCTACCAAGCCGGTTTACCTTCTATTTTTAATTTAATTTCGGTTCAAAGACTTGGGCAATTGTTGGCCTTGTTTTATTTTTTTATTTCTTGCTTAAGCCTTTTATGTTTTGAGTCCATTAGGGAGTTCCCTATATAACTCTTATGTCTGGCCGATTTGGGCACTTAGTCTTTTATGAAATTTTATTTGCTGAAGCAAAACAAAACCCTTAAGTCTTTCTAGTTTGTGAGAAGCAGCCAGAGAGCAACTCAAGATCTTATCAAGCTTTCTTCCACCAAAGCTTGTGGCGATTTACACTCCATCCTCATCCATTGATTTGCTTGAGAGAGACTTCAGTCCAGCAAGCAAATCCCACATCTATCCATCTCCATTCACTGTTCTTGTTGAGAGAGACTTCAGTCCAACAACTTGAATCCATCCTCCATCTCTCTATCCTTGTTCTTGATTTTTATTTCATTTTGTTTCTGTTTGCATCATCATCTATTCTGCATCAGAAAAATCCCATAAAAATCATATTTGCTTCTGTTCTTATTTTCTTATCAGTTTTTCTTTCTGTTCTTCATCTTTAAACTCATAAGAAAACTCATAAAAATCTCTCTTTGTTTCAGGTACAAATCAAGCACCAATACTCTCCCCATCCAGTCGCCAATCTCTCTCTAAAATAACCATCTGGCCAGTTTGGGTTCTTGCCCACAACACGGCCACGGCCAGCGCGGGGCTAGCCGCCCAGCGGCCACGGCCAGCACGGGCGCTAGCCGCCGGTGGCCACGGCCAGCACGGGGGCTAGCCGCCCGGCGGCTATGGACCAGCACGTGCGTCTCGACGAGGGCTTCGATTTTGATATGTTGATCGTTTTCTGGGTCCTCACGGTTTTTAGAGAACGGGTTCTTTGAAGTTTCCTGGCGGCCGAACCAGCACGGGGGCTTAGCCGCCCGGCGGCCAGGACCAGCACGTGCGTCTCGACGAGGGCTTCGATTTGATATCTTGATCGTTCTCTGGGTCCTCACGGTTTGAGAGAACGGGTTCTTTGAAGTTCCCGGCGGCCGAACCAGCACGGGGGCTTAGCCGCCCGGCGGCCTGGACCAGCACGTGCGTCTCGACGAGGGCTTCGATTTGATCGATCTGATCTGGTCTCACGGTTGAGAGAACGGGTTTGATTGAGCGGCTTTGAAGTTTCAAGGCGGATTCCTTGTCGTTCGGCCTATCCAAACTTAGATCACTTTCCGTTTCTTCCGTATACTTTCGTATGGTCGTGTCATCTCAGCTACGGACCTAATGTCTCTCGGTTCTTCTTGATTGTATCATCGAAGTTTTACGACTAAATCTGAGTTGGTTTTCTCGTAAAGTTTATCGTGTAAAACAAGAACGATCGACTTTAACATAGGTTTTTTAAGCTGTACGACTTGTTTTGCTTTCAACGCTTGTTTTATGGAAAGTCCGCGCATGATAAATATTTTTAGCCGTTGATTTCGAGATAACCTTTTTGACCCCAACAGTTAGCCCCCCCAGCCTGTAAGACGCGGGAACGATCTTGCGGGCGGAAGATTATGAGTGAAAATCGAAATTTTTGGCTAAGAGTATTTCATTGCGGAAATCACCTTTGATTGGCGATCTCGAACGTGACGTCGGGAAGACCGTGAGTTCGTTGCTCAACTTCGACTCGATTCTTGGTGGTCTGAAATCCGTGTGCACCCTTGTCCTGCATTCGGAGGGTTCGGAGGACCAGGACCACGCAGTCAAGGATCGCGAAGCCGGCGCATATGAGACATGCAGCGGTGGTGCGACCAATGGAGGCGACGGTGAGACCGTTCCTACTTTGGGTGAGTTTTGAGGATGAAGGTGATGCTCCGGGGAGCGTCTAGGTTTATCAATCCCTTTAGAGATTTTTATTTTGATTGTGTTTCGGCCGTTAAGGGGCCATGATGTGTATTTGCGGGACTGGCTGTTGGTGGCTTCGAATCCCGGCCTTTTTCAGGGCATCTGTTGAACTCTGCGGCTCAATCTTTATAAAATATTAATGTTGCGTTTTCAGAACTTCTGTCTATCGAAGTTAGAGGGACAGGGTGTGAGTTGTCGTCTCATTCCTGCCTCCCTGATGATCACCGTATCCGTCGTTTGTACAAAGCGAGATTTTCCTGCGGTTTTACGATTTACGCGAAAATTCGTGAAAACGTACAGACTTGAGTGAAGAGACAAGTTTTGGGATCTCGCGTCGTTGACGCTTGCCTATGAGATGTTAAGATACCAGCAAGGCTGGGTTTAGGGCAAGACCTAGGTTTACTCTCAGACTGAGGCTGTGCGATGACAAATCGGCTTTCGTTTTGCATGTTTGTTATTTTAACCTGATTCGTACCGTTTTAAAATCCGCGAAGTGGTATCGGCTTATATGATTTGTCTGGGCACGAATCGAGCTACTTCCTTTACGAAGTGCTGACTCCAAATTTGGATTTTTTGTATAGCGCGCTATGGGATCCTTGTCGGATGTAAAAGAGCCTACCCTTAGGTGGCTTGTCTGTTTAGGACGTTAGAGTTCGTTTGTTGTGATCAGCAACAACGATATGGTGCCGTTTAGAAGGCGTATGAAGGTTTTAATCGAAAAACGAATGTTCAGGCACAAAGCGACGTCTCGCAGTGCTTTGAAGTTTGTTTTTCTTATGCCATAAAGGACTATGGGCTTTTAGAAATCGCGGAATGTTTCCGGGCGATAGTTTATGATTTATTTGATGGATACTGGATCCATTGTTGAGGCCGTTTAGCGATTGGCGAGTTTGTTCGCGAAGAGTTTTGAAAATTTCGATTTCTGTGTTTGTAAAGAGTTTCGAAAATCCGGTTTCTTCAAAAAACGTGGGATTATACAAGCATACACATTTCAAATGTGTACGAGTTAATTTTCCCTTGTGCCGCATTTCAAATGTTCGCGGGCTTGGAGATGTTTTGCGAATGTCCGTAGTCAGAAACTGTTGTTTCAGTTTGGACGTGCAAGTTATAAATTTTGATCGAGGAATTAGGACCAGGGGTCGCGTATATTTGACCCAGGGAGAAGCGTCTAGCTTCGCTTTGCTTCGCGAAGTGTTGGCCTTCCGGGATTTTAAGGACGACTCGTATAACTCTTGGAGCTTTGTCACGAGTGTTTCTTTTCATGCTTTGTTTACGGGGCGTATAGAACTTAATCAGTCGATGTTAAGTTCAAATTTTTCCGTTAACCGTATGGCTGTTAGGACTGATTTTATTACGAGAAATTTATCGCATGATTTCCGCTTTTGGGCTATGCGACAGAGTTGCTCGCGTAATGGTCACTTGGCGTTTTATGACAAATCGTGGATTATCGTTTGGCCCTTAAGTGATTAGAGCGGCGATCGTTCAGCTGTTTTGTCTTGGTGTGAAGGCTGTGTTCAGCCGTTTAACCAAGGAGTTGGTAAATGATCAGACCGCGATCCTTTCGCATTAAGGTCATATTGGTTCACGATTGTCCTTAATGGTGATGCCGAATTCAGGTCGGGCTTTATGGAAAGACGTAGTTGGCCGAGGGCCGAATAGAGTTCGTCGAGATAGACATGCCAATCATAGCGGAGTTTTCCAAGTTATGGGTGATGGCTTTTCGAAACGATTTTCCACTTTAGGTTTCAGTTATACGATAGATGCTTCGTATAAAGTTTCCTTTGGTCGCATGAAAATGGTTTCATTTTATCCGAGGAAATAAAGTTTAAGGAATCGACGAAGAACACGTTCAGATTCAGTTTTGGGTTATTTCCCGCTTGGACGTAATTTTCCGTATTGCGATGTCATTTTGCATGAGACCGATCTTGGTTTTCCTTATGCTGTTTTTGTGTAACATGTTTATACGAAAGTAATGGATGACCGGTTTCATGAAGATAGAAAATCGCAGATAGTCAAAGTAGTCTTGTTTCCGTGGTTTACACGGGAAATGTTTCCGCTTTGATTTCGTTTTTTGGCGAAAGTTGCTTCGGGTTACTCATGAAGTTTTACCGAAGGTTATTTCGTTAATTTTGTAGCTCACCGTCGTGCCATTAGTCTCACGGAAGCGGAAAGAGTATGCCAAGGATGCGCGGCGATCATTTCTCGGTTTTTCGAGAGTTTAGATCGGTTTGCGCGTTCTGCCTAGACAGTCAAGGAACAATAGAACGAAACTGGAAGAAAATGCCTAAGACTTATCTTGCTAGACTATCCACCTAGGTTCTAAGTTCCCTAAATTTTACGGCAGTTTACAAGACGTTCCCATTCCTTTCCTATGAAAAAATTAAAACCTTGATAAAATTTTCTAAGTCGGACGTACCTTAGTCTCATTGATTACTCGAGATTGCCTCATGTCCGTTCCTCTTTGTCTTCTAACGTTTCATTGTCAAAGGTCTTCGCCTAAGTTCATATCCTCGTTTCTTCGTACTGCTGTTAAATCGACCATGTACCCGAAGGAATAGTGCAGAATCGTTGAAGCAAAGGGAGGAGAAGTAGGCGAAACTCGAAGAAGGCTAAGGTGGGCGGACAAATGAAAACGATTGGCAAGACGTCACTTGAGTGAGGCTTGATATTTCGTCAAGCTATGAGAGAACTGGTCAGGTCAAGAAGCTTACGATCTTGTTATACTTCACGAATGATGCTTCTAAAATATTGCCGAGCTTTTATTTAACGAGAGTTATTCAACAAAATTTTGTCGAGTTAATTTTACGGAAATTGTTTCGTAAAATTAGTTTGGATAATATTTGGGTCAATCTTTACGAGGATTGGCCGTGTTTGACGAATGTTTTGTTGCCCGGCGACCAGCGCAGCACGGGCGCGTTAGCCGCCCGGCGCCTAGAGGCAGCATGGGCGTGCTAGCCACCCGGCGCCTAGGGGCAGCATGGGCGTGCTAGCCGCCCGGTGCCTAGGGACAGCACGGGCGTGCTAGCCGCCCGGCGCCTAGGGACAGCACGGGCGTGCTAGCCGCCCGGGACTGTGCTTCCTCGCGGGACCTGCCTGTTTTTCTCGTTTTTCTTAAAGGTTTCTCGATCGACACTCAGTCTCTCGAGGTTTCTTTAATTGTTTTTCTGAGACTTTTGGACATTGATTTCATCATGATCCCAGCAAGGAATTGTTTCTTAGAACGTTGTTGACCTTTTATTTTACGAGAGTTATTTCACAAAATGTTGTCGAGTTAATTTTACGGAAACTGTTTTGTAAAATGTTGTCGAGTTTAATCATGCAAAAGCTGTCTCGTGAAATATTTTCGAGAATTTATTTTACGAAAGGTGTTCCGTAAAATGTTTATCGAATTTTAGCATTAGAAATGCTGATTGGTAACCCGATCAGTCGTGCTTTCTGTTTCATGAGTAATCTGGGGTTTCTCCGCGATTTCCAGGAGAACAAGTCTTTATTTTTTCCGGGAAATTCTAAAAAACATTTCCAGTCGAAACTCTACTCGGTAATCAGACCGTCATATCAGCCTTGGGCTCAATCCTACCTAAAATCGTATGTGGGTCGTTTAGTCGTGATTCGGGCCCCTTTTGGGCTGTCTTGGGACTTAGACGTTTTTACGATTTTTCTTTAGAAAAAGCCGTTGATGTCACGCTGGTTTTTCCGAAATATTTCAATTCCCCGTATAGTTAAGGCAACTGGTGTTCAAGCTAACCATAGCCATTTTATACGGCAGGCAGGAATCCGTCTCCACTATTTTTATGAATTTTCCCGAAGTCTTTCTTCGATAATCCCAAACGAGGGGGTTGTGTCCATGGACCCGAGGACCGTGTTGCAGGAACTTGGACGGGGGTGCATGGTTGATAGGACCCGAACTTGGTTGGATGGTCCGTTCTCGGACGTTTGTCCGTAAGATGATAATCTTAGATAACTGTTTGCATAAGCGTTGGTCGTAGGAGCAGTCACTGCTGAAGTTGTTTTACCAGCGTCGATGTGAGCTGTGAGTTTGTCTTTCATATTTCCAGACATTGCTTTGATCAAGCGTTTTGTGGCCGTAAGAGTAAGAGTAATCCGTCCCCCCCTCCTTCTAGCGCCAAACTGTGGGAACCAAAATTCGCACTGTCGATTTTGATTAAGTAAATCGGAGGAAGGCTAAGTAAACTTAACTTTCCCTGAAGGTCCGGATTCTCTGCGACAACCAACAACACGTGATCAAATAAACGCGGAAAGGTTTTATTAAGATTTGGGACTGGACCTTAAGGAAGGCTGCCTACGTACCCCTTTCGAGGATCAAGTCGGACGTAGTTCAGTTGGAAGGGTTTGAACAAGAGATCGAACTGCCTGGCGGAGTTCGTCTAGTACGAGCGTTAGTCATAGAAACGGGCATGTCGAGAATAATGCCTAGGGTTTCTATGTGTGGAACTCTAAGTAAAAGGATTGTTAGATCCTTCCGAGAGAGACAGGAGCCTGCGGACAAGATGAAAATAGAACAAGAGGCGGGCGGACGTTCTAGGTCCTACCTTGCTAGTCTACCGCCTGAATTCTAAGTTCTTAACCTAACAGGAGCTCTCTAGGTCTCCAATCTCGGATTTCTCTCTCTCTTAATGATTTTCGCTCTACCTTTCCTCCTCTCCCAAAGCTCCTTTATATACTCCTTCTTATGACGGTCTATTCTCCTTTTGGGCCGCGAAGCGGGCTTTTTCCATTTTCGTCGGCCTTCATGTTTATCGGAAACTTGACATTTATCTTCGGGAAACTTGACATTTATCCTTCTGGAAATTTAGCATTTATCTTGTTATGTGAAGATAAACGTAATCGTCGTATCTATCTCAGACAATCGTAAGCGGACTGTCCGATCGCGTTTGGTCCCTTTCGGGCCGTTTCTAGGACTTCCGTTGTTTTCTACGATTTCATCGGAAGATCTTCAATCCTTCGTAGAGTTGAGATGAGTGGTGTGTTAAGATAACCATCACTGTTTCGCACGAAGAATTTAAGATCTTCTTTCCCATTGATATCTTACGAGTTTCCGAAGTATTTCCGACGATCTTAGTTTGGAGTAAGAGCGGGAGTTTTGTACGCGGAATCTCAACGATTCGTTCCGCGAAAACTTGGGAAAGACGCAAAGTACAGACTTCTGACGGCCGGGGCCTAGAACTTATGCACGGAAGCTTGTCATCCGACGACCCGAGCCAGCGCGGGGCTAGCCGCCCGGCGGCCATGGCCAGCACGGGCGCTAGCCGCCGGCGTCCACGGCCAGCACGGGGCTAGCCGCCCGGCGGCCACGGCCAGCACGGGCGCTAGCCGCCGGCGGCCACGGCCAGCGCGGGGCTAGCCGCCCGGCGGCCACGGGCCAGCACGGGCGCTAGCTGCCGGCGGCCACGGCCAGCACGGGCGCTAGCCGCCCGGCGGCTACGGACCAGCACGTGCGTCTCGACGAGGGCTTCGATTTGATATGTTGATCGTTTTCTGGGTCCTCACGGTTTGAGAGAACGGGTTCTTTGAAGTTTCCCGGCGGCCGAACCAGCACGGGGCTTAGCCGCCCGGCGGCCAGGACCAGCACGGGGGCTAGCCGCCGGCGGCCAGGACCAGCACGTGCGTCTCGACGAGGGCTTCGATTTGATATCTTGATCGTTCTCTGGGTCCTCACGGTTTGAGAGAACGGGCTCTTTGAAGTTTCAAGGCGGATTCCTTGTCGTTCGGCCTATCCAAACTTAGATCACTTTTCGTTTCATCCGTTATACTTTCGTATGGTCGTGTCATCTCAGCTACGGACCTAATGTCTCTCGGTTCTTCTTGATTGTATCATCGAAGTTTTACGACTAAATCTGAGTTGGTTTTCTCGTAAAGTTTATCGTTTAAAACAAGAACGATCGACTTGTTTTGCTTTCGACGCTTGTTTTATGGAAAGTCCGCGCATGATAAATATTTTTTAGCCGTTGATTTCGAGATAAACCGTTTTGACCCCAACAGTTAGCCCCCCCAGCCTGTAGACGCCGGGAATGATCTTGCGGGCGGAGATTTATGAGTTGAAAATCGAAATTTTTGGCTAAGAGTATTTCATTGCGGAAATCACCTTTGATTGGCGATCTCGAACGTGACGTCGGAAGACCGTGAGTTCGTTGCTCAACTTCGGACTCGATTCTTGCTGGTCTGAAATCCGTGTGCACCCTTGTCCTGCATTCGGAGGGTTCGGAGGACCAGGGACCACGCAGTCAAGGATCGCGCGAAGCCGGCGCATATGAGACATGCAGCCGGTGGTGCGACCAATGGAGGCGACGGTGAGACCGTTCCTACTTTGGGTGAGTTTTGAGGATGAAGGTGATGCTCCGGGGAGCGTCTAGGTTTTAATCATCCCTTTAGAGATTTTTATTTTGATTGTGTTCGGCCGTTAAGGGGCCATGATGTGTATTTGCGGGACTGGCTGTTGGTGGCTTCGAATCCCGGCCTTTTTCAGGGCATCTGTTGAACTCTGCGGCTCAATCTTTTATAAAATATTAATGTTGCATTTTCAGAACTTCTGTCTATCGAAGTTAGACGGACAGGGTGTGAGTTGTCTTCTCATTCCTGCCTCCCTGATGATCACCGTATCCGTCGTTTGTACAAAGCGAGATTTTCCTGTGGTTTACGATTTACGCGAAAATTCGTGAAACGTACAGACTTGAGTGAAGAGACAAGTTTTTGGGATCTCGCGTCGTTGACGCTTTGCCTATGAGATGTTAAGATACCAGCAAGGCTGGGTTTAGGGCAAGACCTAGTTTACTCTCAGACTGAGGCTGTGCGATGATAAATCGGCTTTCGTTTTGCCTGTTTGTGATTTTTAACCTGATTCGTACCGTTTTAAAATCCGCGAAGTGGTATCGGCTTATATGATTTGTCTGGGCACGAAATCGAGCTACTTCCTTTACGAAGTGCTGAACCAAATTTGGATTTTTTGTATAGCGCGCTATGGGATCCTTGTCGGATGTAAAAGAGCCTCCCTTAGGTGGCTTGTCTGTTTAGGCGTTTAAGTTGTTTGTTGTGATCAGCAACAACGATATGGTGCCATTTAGAAGGCATTATGTCCGCACAGGCTAATCTGGATCATCTGGATAGAAGCTGGGATATCTTCTTGCTCACAACTTTTTTAGATTTATTCAACTTCCTGGTTATTCTCCACTGATTACTGGTTACAAATAAAGCTTCTTAGATCGTGGTTCATCCTGGTTTGATAAGAATCATGAAGATATTGCCATATGTCCGAACAGGCTAATCTGGAATCATCTGGATAGAAGAAGTGGGATATCTTCTTACTCACAACTCCTATGATATTTATTCAACTTCCTGGTTATTCTCCACTGATTAGTGTGTTCCAAATCAAGCTTCTTATATATTGGTTCATCCTGGTTTGATAAGAATCATGAAGATATTGCCATATGTCCGAACATGCTAATCTGGAATCATCTGGATAGAAAGTGGGATATCTTCTTAATCACAACTCCTATGAGATTTATTCAACTTCCTGGTTATTCTCCACTGGTTAGTGGTTCCAAATAAAGCTTCTTAGATCGTGGTTCATCCTGGTTTGATAAGAATCATGAAATAATGGCATATGTTCGAACATGCTAATTGGAATCATCTGGATAGAAGGTGGGATATCTTCTTGCTCACAACACTTATGAGATTTATTCAACTTCCTGGTTATCTCCACTGATTACTGGTTCCAAATAAAGCTTCTTAGATCGTGGTTCATCCTGGTTTGATAAGAATCATGAAGATATTGCATATGCGAACAAGCTAATCTGGAATCATCTGGATAGAAAGTGGGATATCTTCTTACTCACAACTCCTATGAGATTTATTCAACTTCCTGGTTTATTCTCAACTGATTTTTGGTTCCCAATCAAGCTTCTTATATATTGGTTCATCCTGGTTTGATAAGAATCATGATGATATTGCCATATGTCCGAACAGGCTAATCTGGAATCATGTGGATAGAAAGTGGGATATCTTCTTAATCACAACTCCTATGAGATTTATTCAACTTCCTGGTTATTTTCCACTGATTAATGGTTCCAAATAAAGCTTCTTAGATCGTGGTTCATCCCTGGTTTGATAAGAATCATGAAGATATTGGCATATGTCCGAACATGCTAATCTAGAATTATCTGGATAGAAGGTGGGATATATTCTTGCTCACAACACTTATGAGATTTATTCAACTTCCTGGTTATTCTCCACTGATTAGTGGTTCCAAATAAAGCTTCTTAGATCGTGGTTCATCCTGGTTTGATAAGAATCATGAAGATAATGGCATATGTCCGAACAGGCTAATCTGGAATCATCTGGATAGAAGGTGGGATATCTTCTTGCTCACAACACTTATGAGATTTATTCAACTTCCTGGTTATTATCCACTGATTAGTGGTTCCAAATAAAGCTTCTTAGATCGTGGTTCATCCTGTTTGATAAGAATCATGAAGATATTGCCATATGTCCGAACAGGCTAATCTGGAATCATCTGGATAGAAAGTGGGATATCTTCTTACTCACAACTCCTATGAGATTTATTCAACTTCCTGGTTATTCTCCACTGATTAGTGGTTCCAAATGAAGCTTCTTAGATCGTGGTTCATCCTGGTTTGATAAGAATCATGAAGATAATGGCATATGTCCGAACAGGCTAATCTGGAATCATCTGGATAGAAGGTGGGATATCTTCTTGCTCACAACACTTATGAGATTTATTCAACTTCCTGGTTATTCTCCACTGATTAGTGGTTCCAAATAAAGCTTCTTAGATCGTGGTTCATCCTGGTTTGATAAGAATCATGAAGATAATGGCATATGTCCGCACAGGCTAATCTGGAATCATCTGGATAGAAGGTGGGATGTCTTCTTGCTCACAACACTTTTTTAGATTTATTCAACTTCCTGGTTATTCTCCACTGATTACTGGTTACAAATAAAGCTTCTTAGATCGTGGTTCATCCTGGTTTGATAAGAATCATGAAGATATTGCCATATGTCCGAACAGGCTAATCTGGAATCATCTGGATAGAAAGTGGGATATCTTCTTACTCACAACTCCTATGATATTTATTCAACTTCCTGGTTATTCTCCACTGATTAGTTGTTCCCAATCAAGCTTCTTATATATTGGTTCATCCTGGTTTGATAAGAATCATGAAGATATTGCCATATGTCCGAAACAGGCTAATCTGGAATCATCTGGATAGAAAGTGGGATATCTTCTTAATCACAACTCCTATGAGATTTATTCAACTTCCTGGTTATCTCCACTGATTAGTGGTTCCAAATAAAGCTTCTTAGATCGTGGTTCATCCTGGTTTGATAAGAATCATGAAAATAATGGCATATGTTCGAACATGCTAATTTGGAATCATCTGGATAGAAGGTGGGATATCTTCTTGCTCACAACACTTATGAGATTTATTCAACTTCCTGGTTATTCTCCACTGATTACTGGTTCCAAATAAAGCTTCTTAGATCGTGGTTCATCCTGTGGTTTGATAAGAATCATGAACATAATGGCATATGTCCGACAGGCTAATCTGGAATCATCTGGATAGAAGGTGAGATATCTTCTTGCTCACAACACTTATGAGATTTATTCAACTCCCTGGTTATTCTCCACTGATTAGTGGTTCCAAATAAAGCTTCTTAGATCGTGGTTCATCCTGGTTTGATAAGAATCATTGAAGATAATGGCATATGTCCGAACAGGCTAATCTGCAATCATCTGGATAGAAGGTGGGATATCTTCTTGCTCACAACACATATGAGATTTATTCAACTTTCTGGTTATTCTCCACTGATTACTGGTTTCCAAATAAAGCTTCTTAGATCGTGGTTCATCCTGGTTTGATAAGAATCATGAAGATATTGCCATATGTCCGAACAAGCTAATCTGGAATCATCTGGATAGAAAGTGAGATATCTTCTTACTCACAACTTCTATGAGATTTATTCAACTTCCTGGTTATTCTCCACTGATTTTTGGTTCCCAATCAAGCTTCTTTATATATTGGTTCATCCTGGTTTGATAAGAATCATGAAGATCTTGCCATATGTCCGAACAGGCTAATCTGGAATCATCTGGATAGAAAGTGAGATATCTTCTTAATCACAACTCCTATGAGATTTATTCAAACTTCCTGGTTATTTCTCCACTGATTAGTGGTTCCAAATAAAGCTTCTTATATCGTGGTTCATTCTAGTTTTGATAAGAATCATGAAGATAATGGCATATGTCCGAACAGTCTAATCTGGAATCATCTGGATAGAAGGTGGGATATCTTCTTGCTCACAACACTTATGAGATTTATTCAACTTCCTGTTATTCTCCACTGATTAGTGGTTCCAAATAAAGCTTCTTAGATCGTGGTTCATCCTGGTTTGATAAGAATCATGAAGATTAATGGCATATGTCCGAACAGGCTAATCTGGATCATTTGGATAGAAGGTGGGATATCTTCTTGCTCACAAACACTTATGAGATTTATTCAACTTCCTGGTTATTCTCCACTGATTAGTGGTTCCAAATAAAGCTTCTTAGATCGTGGTTCATCCTGGGTTGATAAGAATCATGAAAATAATGGCATATGTCCGAACATGCTAGTCTGGAATCATCTGGATAGAAGGTGGGATATCTTCTTGCTCACAACACTTATGAGATTTATTCAACTTCCTGGTTATTCTCCACTGATTAGTGGTTCCAAATAAAGCTTCTTAGATCGTGGTTCATCCTGGTTTGATAAGAATCATGAAGATAATGGCATATGTCCGAGCAGGCTAATCTGGAATCATCTGGATAGAAGGTGGGATATCTTCTTGCTCACAACACTTATGAGATTTATTCAACTTCCTGGTTATTCTCCACTGATTAGTGGTTCCAAAACAAAGCTTCTTAGATCGTGGTTCATCCTGGTTTGATAAGAATCATGAAGATAATGGCATATGTCCGAACAGGCTAATCTGGAATCATCTGGATAGAAGGTGGGATATATTCTTGCTCACAACACTTATGAGATTTATTCAACTTCCTGGTTATTCTCCACTGATTATTGGTTCCAAATAAAGCTTCTTAGATCGTGGTTCATCCTGTTTGATAAGAATCATGAAGATAATGGCATATGTCCGAACAGGCTAATCTGGAATCATTTGGATAGAAGGTGGGATATCTTCTTGCTCACAACACTTATGAGATTTATTCAACTTCCTGGTTATTCTCCACTGATTAGTGGTTCCAAATAAAGCTTCTTAGATCGTGGTTCATCCTGGTTTGATAAGAATCATGAAGATAATGGCATATGTCCAAACAGGCTAATCTGGAATCATATGGATAGAAGGGTGGGATATCTTCTTGCTCACAACACTTATGAGATTTATTCAACTTCCTGTTATTCTCCACTGATTACTGGTTCCAAATAAAGCTTCTTAGATCGTGGGTTCATCCTGGTTTGATAAGAATCATCAAGATAATTTGCCATATGTCGAACAGCTAATCTGGAATCATCTGGATAGAAAGGTGGGATATTTTCTTACTCACAACTCCTATGAGATTTATTCAACTTCCTGGTTATTCTCCACTGATTAGTGGTTCCCAATCAAGCTTCTTATATATTGGTTCATCCTGGTTTGATAAGAATCATGAAGATTTGCCATATGTCCGAACAGGCTAATCTGGAATCATCTGGATAGAAAGTGAGATATCTTCTTAATCACAACTCCTATGAGATTTATTCAACTTCCTGGTTATTCTCCACTGATTAGTTGGTTCCAAATAAAGCTTCTTATATCGTGGTTCATTCTAGTTTGATAAGAATCATGAAGATAATGGCATATGTCCGAACAGGCTAATCTGGAATCATCTGGATAGAAGGTGGGATATCTTCTTGCTCCACACACTTATGAGATTTATTCAACTCCTGGTTTATTCTCCACTGATTATGGTTCCCCAAATAAAGCTTCTTAGATCGTGGTTCATCCTGGTTTGATAAGAATCATGAAGATAATGGCATATGTCCGAACAGGCTAATCTGAATCATATCTGGATAGAAAGGTGGGATATCTTCTTGCTCACAACACTATGAGATTTATTTAACTTCCTGGTTATTCTCCACTGATTAGTGGTTTCAAATAAAGCTTCTTAGATCGTGGTTATCCTGGTTTGATAAGAATCATGAAAATAATGGCATATGTCCGAACATGCTAATCTGGAATCATCTGGATAGAAGGTGGGATATCTTCTTGCTCACAACACTTATGAGATTTATTCAACTTCCTGGTTATTCTCCACTGATTAGTGGTTCCAAAAATGCTTCTTAGATCGTGGTTCATTCCTGGTTTGATAAGAATCATGAAGATAATGGCATATGTCCGAACAGGCTAATCTGGAATCATCTGGATAGAAGGTGGGATATCTTCTTGCTCACAACACTTATGAGATTTATTTCTTCCTGGTTATTCTCCACTGATTAGTGGTTCCAAATAAAGCTTCTTAGATCGTGGTTCATCCTGGTTTTGATAAGAATCATGAAGATAATGGCATATGTCCGAACAGGCTAATTCTGGAATCATCTGGATAGAAGGTGGGATATCTTCTTGCTCACAACCACTTATGAGATTTATTCAACTTCCTGGTTATTCTCCACTGATTATTGGTTCCAAATAAAGCTTCTTAGATCGTGGTTCATCCTGGTTTGATAAGAATCATGAAGATAATTGGCATATGTCCGAACAGGCTAATCTGGAATCATTTGGATAGAAGGTGGGATATCTTCTTTCTCACAACACTTAATGAGATTTA
>NW_026617188.1:0-18721 GCF_000801105.2 Raphanus sativus | reverse complement strand
ATGATAAGAGAGATTTTTAATCAAAAAGGTGAATGATCTTATTGAAATCGAAACCAAAGTATTTGTAGAAAAGGAAAACAACATGGGGAAAAACAAAGCAAAGACTAAGACTTGTAGTTCACGAGAAAGAAGAAAACTAGGCAAGACCAAAGACTGAATGATTAAAGAGCTTGACTTGGTTTTGATCATCGATTTGGTTTGGTTTGGAGTAAACCAAGGCTGCAATCGAATTCTTCAATCTTCTGGTTTGAGATCTTGTGATTGGCCCTTGTGATAAGTAGAATGGGTCTTGAGTTTGATCGGATATGGGCTTCTCTTCTTTGGATCGAGCTGCTTCTACTTCATCTTCTATGTCACTCTCACTTAGCTCCTGATCAGCTTCTGGTTCAGTGTCACTCCTACTTAGCTCCAGTTCAGCTCCGACACTCTCCTCAGCTCCATCACTCTCTTCTAGCTCAACCATGGGTGCATCATCCCCTCCTCCTTTAAAAGGATTTGACCTCAATCTAGATCAACATAAGAAACCAACTCGTCAGCATGATAAGGAATCAGATCAGCAATATTGAAAGTAGAGCTAACAGTGTACTTCCCTTCAAGATCAATTTTATAAGCGTTGTTGTTGATCCGTTCAAGCACTTTGAAAGGACCATCTGTCCTTGGTAGAAGTTTAGACTTCCTTTCAGCAGGGAACCTATCTTTCCTCAAGTAAATTGACACCAAGTCTCCTGGCTCTAGAATCAGCTCACGCCTCTTTTTGTTAGCTTGCTTTGCATAAGCCTTAGTTCTTTCTTCAATGTTCTTCTTAACCTGCTCATGCAAAGAAACAACATACTCGGCCTTGGCCTTTCCATCAAGGTTAGTCTGTTCATTAATGGGCAAAGGCAAAAGATCTAATGGAGTCAAAGGACTAAAACCATACACAATCTGGAAAGGAGAATGCTTAGTGGTTCTATGAACTGAATGATTGTAAGCAAACTCAACATGAGGTAAACAATCTTCCCAAGACTTAATGTTTTTCTTAACCACAGTACGCAAGAGAGATGACAAAGTCCTATTAACTACTTCAGTTTGTCCATCAGTCTGAGGGTGACAAGTAGTAGAAAACAAAAGCTTAGTTCCCAATCTAGACCAAAGAGTTTTCCAGAAGTAACTAAGGAACTTAGTATCCCTATCAGACACAATGGTTCTAGGCATTCCATGCAAACGCACAACTTCTCTAAAGAAAAGATCAGCAACATTAACAGCACTATCAGTCTTGTTGCAAGCAATAAAATGTGCCATTTTTGAAAACCTGTCTACTACCACAAAAATCGAATCCCTTCCTCTCTTAGTTCTAGGCAATCCAAGCACAAAATCCATTGATAAGTCTACCCAAGGTGCATCAGGAATAGGGAGAGGAGTGTACAAACTTGAGGTCGGTTCTTAGCTTTAGCTTGAGTGCAAACTATGCATCGGCTGCAGTGTTTCTCAACATCTTTCCTCATGCTTGGCCAGTAGAAGTGTTCCTTCAAGGTGCTGAGGGTCTTATCAACGCCAAAGTGTCCCATTAGTCCACCTCCATGAGATTCCCTAAGATACAACTCTCTCAAAGAACACTGAGGTAAGCATAGACGAGTCTCAAAGAAAAGAAACCCATCAGACCTAAAGTACTTCCCACTAGCATGCTTTTCACAATCTTTGAACACTACTTTGAAATCAGGATCATCAGCATAATAAGTCTTAATCTGATCAAATCCTAACAGTTTTGTTTCCATGGCAGCAAGCAAAGCATACCTCCTAGACAAAGCATCAGCTACCACATTTTCTTTTCCTTGTTTGTAATGAATCACATAAGGAAAAGTTTCAAGGAATTCTACCCATTTGGCGTGCCTCTTGTTAAGCTTGTGCTGCCCTTTAAGATGTTTGAGTGATTCATGATCAGTGTGGATCACGAATTCTTTTGGCCAAAGGTAGTGTTGCCAAGTCTCTAGGGCCCTGATCAAAGCGTATAGCTCCTTGTCATAGGTGGGATAATTCGCCATGGCTCCTCCTAGCTTCTCACTGAAATAAGCAATTGGTCTCTTCTCCTGCATCAGTACAGCCCCAATTCCTACACCAGAAGCATCACATTCTATTTCGAAAGTCTTAGAAAAATCAGGTAAAGCAAGTAAAGGAGCTTCAGTCAACTTCCCTTTCAAGGTTTGGAAAGCTTCTTCTTGTGCATCATCCCATTTAAAACCCACATTCTTCTTGATTACCTCAGTGAGTGGTGCGGCTATGGTGCTGAAATCTTTCACAAATTTCCTGTAGAAACCAGCCAAACCATGGAAGCTCCGGACCTCACTCACATTCTTTGGAATAGGCCACTCTCGGATTGCTTTGATTTTTTCTTCATCCACTTTGATTCCTTGAGCTGTAACAACAAAGCCTAAAAACACAAGGTGATCTGCTCCAAAAGTACATTTCTTGAAGTTAGCAAAAAGAGACTCCTTCCTAAGCACTTCTAAAACAGTTTTCAAATGATTAACATGTTCAATCATATTTTTGCTGTAGATCAGGATATCATCAAAGTATACTACAACAAAATGACCTATGAAAGCTCTTAGAACATGATTCATCAATCTCATGAAAGTGCTAGGTGCATTCGTAAGCCCAAATGGCATAACAAGCCACTCATACAACCCATGTTTTGTTTTGAAAGCAGTTTTCCATTCATCCCCTTCCCTCATCCTAATTTGATGATAACCACTTTTCAAATCTATCTTAGAGAACACACAAGAACCGTGCAATTCATCTAACATATCATCGAGCCTAGGAATAGGATACCTGTACTTCACAGTAATGTTGTTAATGGCTCTGCAGTCAACACACATGCGCCAGCTTCCATCTTTCTTGGGCACTAAAAGTACTGGCACAGCACATGGACTCATGCTCTCTCGGATGTGCCCTTTCTCCATCAGTTCATCCACTTGTCTTTGCAGCTCCTTGGTCTCATCTGGATTGGTCCTATAGGCAGGCCGGTTAGGAAGAGAGGCGCCTGGAACCAGATCTATTTGGTGTTCAATACCACGGAAAGGAGGCAGACCTGCTGGACTATCTTCTGGAAACACATCACCATAATCCTGCAAGATGAATTGAAGATCTTTCGGAAGCTCCGGTGCAAGGTTAGAAGCAGTTAGTGCACCTTTAAAAACAAAGAGAAGTAAAGGTTGTTTAAGAAAGAAAGCTTTCTTAACCTCACTGTTTTTGGCCATAAGATTAGACCCCATCTTATGTGATTCAGTTGAATCTTTCTTGGCTTCTTGGCGTCGGAGTTTAAGCTGCAGTTGATCCTCATGCACTTCTTGTGGAGATAAGGGAGCTAGAACAATCTTCTTGTCTCGGTGGGTGAAAGAATGGCGGTTTGTAAAACCATCATGGATTGCTCTTTTATCAAACTGCCAGGGCCTTCCTAAGAGGATGTGGCTGGAATCCATAGGTAGAACGTCACACACTATCTCATCCTGGTATCTCCCAATGGTTATAGGAACCATTACTTGTTCAGTAACCATCAACTCGCCTCCTTCATTCAGCCATTGAAGTGGGTAAGGTTTAGGATGCTTTCCTGTTTTCAATCCAAGCTTTGCTACAAGAGATTCACTAGCAACATTAGTACAACTCCCACCATCTATAATCAAGCTACAAACTTTATCATAAACAGTACAACGAGTATGAAAGAGATTCTCCCTTTGATCTATGTCTTCTGGTTTGGATTGGACCTGAAGGGATCTTCTTGTAACCAGGAGCTGACCTCGGACTGGATAGTCTATCAACTCTTCTTCTGAGGCATCAACATTCTCTTCCTCAGATATCATATCACCATTATCCAAAAGTAGCATCACCTTCTTGTTGGTACACTCATTGGCATAGTGTCCAAAACCATGACACTTGAAACACTTCACATCTCTTGCTCTGGTTGCTGGTGCCTTTCCTTTATCATCACGCTGATATCCCTTGAGTTCCTCCTTTGCATTCACAATTGGTTTCTCATCCTTGGTAGTGGACGTCTTGTAGTTGTTGCCATAGGAACCCTTGGTTGGATGCTTTCTCTTTAGTTGCTGCTCTATGAGGATAGACTTGTGTAGCAACTCAAAGATATCCTCATACTCATACATCTCTATGCGATCCTGAATATCTCTGCTTAACCCAGCCTGGAAGCGAGCCATGGTAGCTTCAGCTGACTCGTCTACACCACCTTTAAGCATAAGAGTTTCCATCTCCTGATAGTATTCCTCTACTCCCCTCGTGCCTTGGGTAAGCCTTCTGAGTTTTTGATGCACATCCTTCCCATAATAGCTTGGCACAAAGCGTTTCTTCATAAGAGTCTTGAGTTCATACCAGGATGCAACTTGTGCTTCTCCAGTCCTCCTTCTTGAAGTAACAATCTGATCCCACCAATGCAACGCATAACCATTGAACTCAGTTACAGCAAGCCTCACCTTCTTCTTTTCCGAATAGTCTTGGCAGTCAAACACCAATTCAATCTTCTTCTCCCAATCAAGATAGTCATCGGGATTGCTAGTGCCTCCAAAGACAGGTATCCGAAGCTTAAGGTTCCCAAGACGATCATCAGGTCTCTCCCTTGGTGCACGTCGAGTAGTATGTCTAGTTTGAGACATTGCACGGTCTGATCTGGTTTGAGAAGCTCCACGTCCTGACCTGATGGACCTTTCTGTTCGATCTTCATCTGTGCTACGTCCAGAAGAGGAGTCTAGATCATTAGCAACGGTAGGTCGTTTTCCTCTCCTCTTTTCCCTAGCTGCTCTCCTAACCTGTGAAGTATTACCCAAAACATCATTAGTAGAACGGGTAACCCCAGCAAACTCAAGCTTTTTATCCATCTCATGCATAAGAGTAGCTATCAAGGCATCCATCTGAGTTTTATCCAGTCTAGCTGCTGGTCTTCCCTCTCGTTCCAGATCACTTTCAGACATGACTTCCTGTTAAGAAACTCGACAAGAAAAGTAAGTACACAAGTATTATAGTTGAAGCCTCACAAGTATTTCTCTCAAGTGTTTCTCTCAACTTTGTGGTGAAGTTTCTTTGTGAATCCAAGAGCTCAGCAGTCAACAAAGATCAATGCTTCAAAGAACAAAACCCCAACCCCAACTAAAGAAAGAGATAGACAGTATTAAGGGATTTAATGGGCAGGGAGCTTTACCACCAGAGACTGGATTTCTCTTCAGTCTAGCTGGATTTCTCTTCAGCTTTCTTAGATAGTTTGATCTTTCTTTTTTTTTTTTTTAACTGGTTGGCCCCCCCGCAATATTAGATAGATAGATAAGAGAATGGAGTTTCACAGAGATCAATCGAGGTTCCCAAAACGAAAGAGAGAAGAATTTAAAGAGTTTTTGCGAAACAAACCCTAGATCACGAGCCTTCAATCTGCTCTGATACCACCTGATAGAACCTTGGTTGTATTATGGTTCACTTTCCCTGATCTTTGAAGGTTGGATCAATGGTTTGATGGTTTGATGGGTGATTTGCGGAATGGTAAAGGGTGAAGATAGATGGTTTTGTGGATGGAAACTTGCGGATGGATGATTGATGGATAGATGAGAGACTTTGATCAAGAGAATGAACTCAAGTAAGGATCAAAGCCAAGTTGCAATTGGAGAATGAACTCCTCAGCAGATCAATGTTCAAAGATAAACAAGGGATTCACAATGATAAGAGAGATTTTAATCAAAAAGGTGAATGATCTTATTGAAATCGAAACCAAAGTATTTGTAGAAAAGGAAAACAACATGGGAAAACAAAGCAAAGACTAAGACTTGTAGTTCACGAGAAAGAAAGGAAAACTAGGCAAGACCAAAGACTGAATGATTAAAGAGCTTGACTTGGTTTTGATCATCGATTTGGTTTGGTTTGGAGTAAACCAAGGCTGCAATCGAATTCTTCAATCTTCTGGTTTGAGATCTTGTGATTGGCCCTTGTGATAAGTAGAATGGGTCTTGAGTTTGATCGGATATGGGCTTCTCTTCTTTGGATCGAGCTGCTTCTACTTCATCTTCTATGTCACTCTCACTTAGCTCCTGATCAGCTTCTGGTTCAGTGTCACTCCTACTTAGCTCCAGTTCAGCTCCGACACTCTCCTCAGCTCCATCACTCTCTTCTAGCTCAACCATGGGTGCATCAATAGTCATTGGTGTAGCTTGATCGATCTCTAAGTGCTTCAGAATTCCCTTGATCCACACAAGCTCATTGGTTAGCTTCAGCATGGCTCTATACTCAGCTTCAGCACTAGAGCATGAGACCACCTTCTGCTTCTTACTCTTCCAAGTAACCAAGTTCCCACCAATGAAAGTGCAATAGCCAGTGGTTGATCTTCTATCAGCTCTATCTCCTGCCCAATCAGCATCACAATAGCCCACCACTTCTGTACTCTTGTTGCAACCCATCCATACACCAAGACCTTGAGTCCCATTCAGGTACATCAGCAACCTCTCTACCATTCTCCAATGGTGTTCCTTTGGAGCTTGCATATGCTGACTTACCTGATTCACAGCAAAACAAATATCAGGCCGAGTGATGGTTAAATAGATTAACTTACCAACAAGCTTCCTATAAAGCTTTGGATCATGAAAGAGGTTGCTATCTTCAATCTCCCCCTCACGTGGGACCTTGTACCCATCCTCCATAGGCATTTTAGCCACTTTGCCTCCATATGCACCTGCATCTTTCAAAAGATCAAGTGTATATTTCCTTTGAGAGATAAACAATCCTTCCTTGGCTCTGCACAACTCAATTCCAAGGAAGTATTTCATCTCTCCTAAATCTTTAATGTCAAAGACAGATTTGAGATACTCCTTTGTTTCCTTGATACCTGTTTTATCAGAACCAGTGATGATAATATCATCAACATACACAAGGATTACAATGATACCTGAGGAGGTGACCAATGTAAAGAGAGTATGATCAAGTTCTGACTTCCTGAACCCTCTACCATTCAAGGTTGTGCTCAGCTTGTGGTACCAAGCTCTAGGAGATTGCTTGAGACCATAGATTGCTTTCTTCAGTCTCAACACATTTCCTTTCTTCACTAGATGCTCAAGACCAGGTGGTGGCAACATATACACTTCATCTTCAAGTTCTCCTTGTAGAAAAGCATTCTTTACATCCATTTGCCATAGATCCCACTCTAGATTCACTGCCAATGAAAGAACCACTCGGATTGTATGAAGCTTAGCCACTGGAGCAAATGTATCAATGTAATCTTCTCCATAGGTTTGAGTAAATCCTCTTGCCACCAATCTTGTCTTGCGCCTGTCTATCTTTCCATTTGGAAGATACTTGATAGTGAAGATCCATTTACTTGATACAGCTCTCTTCCCTTTAGGTAAGGAACTCTCATACCATGTGTCATTCTTGATCATGGCATCAGCCTCTGCATTGACTGAGTCTCTCCATTCTTGTATCAGCATAGCTTCCTCAAAGCTTCTTGGTACATAGCTCTCATCCAAGCTTACTTGAAATGCACAATGTTCTTCCGGGAAGTGAGCAAAAGAACACACAGCTTGGGAGGGATGCTCCACAGCCTGGGCATTGTAGTACACTCTTGTGTTTACCCAGTTGGAAGCATCTCTCTTAACTCGTGTGCTCCTTCTCAAGACTTGTTCTGGTTCCTGCTCTTGCAATGGTACTTGATCTCCATGCTGAGGTGAACTCTCTTGTGCATCTCCACTTTCTTCAAGCTGACTCTCTTCAGCTCCACCATGCTGATCACTTGGTTCCCCACTTTGATCATGAGAACCACCTTGATCATGAGAGCCAGAGCTTTCCTCTCCACTTGAGCTATCTCTGGTCTCACTTGTTGAACTCTCTCTGGTTTGATTCCCCCCCACATGATCAAGGTGGGGACTATGTTGACTCGGACCAGGCACTCCTTGCTCTCTTGTTGCTGATCCCATACTCTGATCCTGGGTCATATTGATTCCAAGACCCTCCAAGATGGTTCTCAATGTAGCAGCTCTATCCGAGGTAAGATCCTTCAAATCTTCCTGATTCTGCTCCTCATAGTAACCTCTTTCTTCTATGAACTTGACTTCTCTTGATACTAACACTCTTCTTGTGTCAGAATCATAACACTTGTACCCCTTTTGACTTGAGGAATACCCAATAAACATAGCCTTCACACTCCTAGCTTCAAGTTTGTTTCTCATCTCTCCAGGCACCATCACATAACAGAGGCAACCAAACACTCTCATATGCTCCAAAGAAGGCTTGTACTTGTTCAAGACCTCAAAAGGAGCTTTCCCTTTCAGCACCAAAGTAGGGGTTCGGTTGATCAAGTAACAAGCTGTAGTCACAGCATCACTCCAGAACCTCTTAGGAACTCTAGACTGAAGCATCATTGTTCTTGCTACCTCCATGAGATGTCTATTCTTCCTTTCAGCAACTCCATTTTGCTGTGGTGTGTATGGACAACTCGTTTGATGCAAGATCCCATGCTGTGCTAGATGTTGCTTGAATGCATTGCTAGTGTACTCTCCTCCATTATCAGACCTGAAAATCTTTATCTTGGCATGATATTGGTTAGTTACATAAGCTTGAAAATTTTTAAATGCATCAAGAACCCTATCTTTGGTTGGAATAAGTGTTAGCCAGGTGTATTTGGATTTTTCATCAATGAAAGTGACATAATACCTATAGTTATCTCTAGACAAGCAAGGTGAGGTCCAAACATCAGAGTGAATAAGATCAAAGCAGTTCTCATAAACAGTAGAAGAGTTTGAAAACACAGTTTTACAATGCTTGCCCAAAATACAAGCTTCACAATCATTATTCTCAAAAGAAACACCTGGCAACATCAGTTTAAAAGCCTTATTATGAGGGTGTCCTAGTCTAGAATGCCACAATGCATTTTTACTCAAACTAGAAGTGGGAAAAGTTGTAAACGAGCAGCTAAAGTTGGAAACAGGAGCAAGATCTTCAAGCAAATACAAATCACCCTTGGTCACTCCTTTTCCAATCAACTTGCTGCTTTTAATATCCTGAAACTTCACATCATCAGGGCTAAAGATCACATTGCATTGTAAATCAGTAGCACATCTCTTGACAGATAATAAATTTGAAGTGAAATCAGGCATATAAAGAGCTTTAGACTCTTTATCAAACAGTTTGAGACTTCCTATTCCTTTAATAGGAATCCTATCACCATTTGCTATCATCACATGACCACTGTATGGGAGAATGTCCTTGATCAACTTAGTATCACTAATCATATGATGGGAAGCACCAGAATCAACTATCAAGGGCTTAGCAGCATGAGAACTAGCAATAAGAGCAAGGATACTAGATGGTTTCAATGCATGATCAGTCTTAGCAATACTAGCAAACACAGGATGATTATGCATTTCTTTTACACTCGGATGCATCCTATCAATGCTCATGATCTCCATAGGAGATTCTATCAACCTAGCACCAAAAGAGTACTCAAGAGTGTTACCAAAGTTACCATGATCCTTGAAAAGCTTTATGAGAGCATCAAGGTCAGATTTCTTGAGGTACTCTTGCTCATGGTTGTTGCGGATGGTAGGAGTGCCCGAGTAAGCCACTAGAGACTTGCCATTCCCACTGTCTTGCCCCTCCATCATCTCATGGTTCTTGCTGGTACTTGCTGCACTTGGTCCACCACTTGAACCATCCGACATGTTTGCCCTTTCTCTTGCCTCGCGATCCTTCAAGAACTTGGCTGGCTTCATGTGTGGATGGAGAATCCAACACTGACTCTTCTTATGGCCTTGCTTCTTGCAGTGATCACAGGTTCCATTGAACTTCCTCTCCTCATACTTTCCATGCGCAGCTTTGTTTGCTTGAGCAGCTTCTCCTAGCTCTCCTTGTGTGGCTTGATTTGCCAATGATAGCTCATTCTTCTTGCTGAACAGCCCTATGGAACCTTGTTCCTTTTGAATCCGAGCACACACTTCTTCAAGATCCGGGAGGTTATCTTCTCTTAACAACTTCATCACCAAGCCATTGTAGACCGGGTTCAATGTAAGTAGCAATCCAAAGACTTTGTCTTGCTCCCTTCTTTTGTTTAGCTCATCAGCATCAGTTGTGCTCGGCCTCAGCATCTCTAGTTCAGACCATAGTGATCTAAACCTCCCCAAATGCTTAGTGAACTCCATGTCTTCTTGAACCAAGTGATTGATGGCATGCTTTACCTCAAACACTCGGCTAAGGTTTGATGTATTGCCATACACCTTCTTGAGAGTGTCCCACAACTCCTTAGCTGTCTCACAATAGCTGTAAGCTTCTAGTATGGGTGGATCGAGTGATGCGTGTAGCACAGACATCACCAACATGTCTTCTTGTTCCCATTTCTCCATGGCTTCATCCGGAGCTTCTTCTCCATCTTCTCCTTGTGTAATAAGCTTTGGCTTTGGAGCTACTCCTGGTATGATATGCTTCCAAAGTCCCTTACACCCAACAGTGGTTCTCACCATCCGAGACCACACCAAATAGTTTGTTCCCTTGAAACAAACCGCAATCTTCATGTTGTTGTTGTTCATCCCACTCTCCATGTTGCAAGATGAAACCTTTTGTCTTGTATCTTCCTTGAACTTGTGTTGTAGATCTTGAAACCGCTTCTCACGAACCAGACTTGAATCCACAACCTTCTACTAAGCTTTCCCGAACCAAACTTGTGCAAAGAAACTCCTCACACCACAAAGAAACAAACTTGAGCTCAAACCCGACTTGATCTTCAAACTTCAAGAACACTTCTCTTTGGATCTTCACAAGGAATCACCAAAGAGTCCAAACGAACCCAGATCCTTTCAACCTGGCTCTGATACCATATTATTTTGTGTAATCTGAGTGTTAATGAAGATTAAAGAAGGTTGAAAAGAGATTAAGAGACTAAAGTATCAAGAAGAGTTCTTAGATTTAATAGTGTATAGTGAATAAGTCTAGAGAGAAATGAGACTAACTTGCTTAGCTTATTATTAATGAGAGGATTACAAATATATAGAGAGACTAAGACAAGGGTTTCGACAATGAACCTAGACAGGTTACTATACTAAGCATGTGAAGTCAAGGATAAGGAGAGCGCCATACTAAGCTAAACCAATCAGGTGCACCACATGCTTTGGCATCTTGACTAGATGCCTTTTACTTTCCAGACCATGACAGCCTGTATGCGCGCCTCTTCCCTCTTCCCTTAACGGTCACATGGTTTGTAATTCAAACCATGGTTGCGCAGCCTAACCTTCTACACCACTTGGAGTCTTTGCAACACTTTACTTCTCTTCACTTAGTTACCATTGTCACTGTGGTAACTATTGTAATAGTGAATAGTGTGCATTCACTATTCTCTATTCACTATTTGCCCAAACTCCCAAATAGTGTAGAAACCTCATCTCTTCCTTAGTCTCATCTCTTCTTCACTTAAGCCCCTCATCTCAACACTGTTCGGACATATGGCAATATCTTCATGATTCTTATCAAACCAGGATGAACCACGATCTAAGAAGCTTTATTTGGAACCACTAATCAGTGGAGAATAACCAGGAAGTTGAATAAATCTCATAGGAGTTGTGAGTAAGAAGATATCCCACTTTCTATCCAGATGATTCCAGATTAGCCTGTTCGGACATATGGCAATATCTTCATGATTCTTATCAAACCAGGATGAACCACGATCTAAGAAGCTTTATTTGGAACCACTAATCAGTGGAGAATAACCAGGAAGTTGAATAAATCTCATAGGAGTTGTGAGTAAGAAGATATCCCACTTTCTATCCAGATGATTCCAGATTAGCCTGTTCGGACATATGGCAATATCTTCATGATTCTTATCAAACCAGGATGAACCACGATCTAAGAAGCTTTATTTGGAACCACTAATCAGTGGAGAATAACCAGGAAGTTGAATAAATCTCATAGGAGTTGTGAGTAAGAAGATATCCCACTTTCTATCCAGATGATTCCAGATTAGCCTGTTCGGACATATGGCAATATCTTCATGATTCTTATCAAACCAGGATGAACCACGATCTAAGAAGCTTTATTTGGAACCACTAATCAGTGGAGAATAACCAGGAAGTTGAATAAATCTCATAGGAGTTGTGAGTAAGAAGATATCCCACTTTCTATCCAGATGATTCCAGATTAGCCTGTTCGGACATATGGCAATATCTTCATGATTCTTATCAAACCAGGATGAACCACGATCTAAGAAGCTTTATTTGGAACCACTAATCAGTGGAGAATAACCAGGAAGTTGAATAAATCTCATAGGAGTTGTGAGTAAGAAGATATCCCACTTTCTATCCAGATGATTCCAGATTAGCCTGTTCGGACATATGGCAATATCTTCATGATTCTTATCAAACCAGGATGAACCACGATCTAAGAAGCTTTATTTGGAACCACTAATCAGTGGAGAATAACCAGGAAGTTGAATAAATCTCATAGGAGTTGTGAGTAAGAAGATATCCCACTTTCTATCCAGATGATTCCAGATTAGCCTGTTCGGACATATGGCAATATCTTCATGATTCTTATCAAACCAGGATGAACCACGATCTAAGAAGCTTTATTTGGAACCACTAATCAGTGGAGAATAACCAGGAAGTTGAATAAATCTCATAGGAGTTGTGAGTAAGAAGATATCCCACTTTCTATCCAGATGATTCCAGATTAGCCTGTTCGGACATATGGCAATATCTTCATGATTCTTATCAAACCAGGATGAACCACGATCTAAGAAGCTTTATTTGGAACCACTAATCAGTGGAGAATAACCAGGAAGTTGAATAAATCTCATAGGAGTTGTGAGTAAGAAGATATCCCACTTTCTATCCAGATGATTCCAGATTAGCCTGTTCGGACATATGGCAATATCTTCATGATTCTTATCAAACCAGGATGAACCACGATCTAAGAAGCTTTATTTGGAACCACTAATCAGTGGAGAATAACCAGGAAGTTGAATAAATCTCATAGGAGTTGTGAGTAAGAAGATATCCCACTTTCTATCCAGATGATTCCAGATTAGCCTGTTCGGACATATGGCAATATCTTCATGATTCTTATCAAACCAGGATGAACCACGATCTAAGAAGCTTTATTTGGAACCACTAATCAGTGGAGAATAACCAGGAAGTTGAATAAATCTCATAGGAGTTGTGAGTAAGAAGATATCCCACTTTCTATCCAGATGATTCCAGATTAGCCTGTTCGGACATATGGCAATATCTTCATGATTCTTATCAAACCAGGATGAACCACGATCTAAGAAGCTTTATTTGGAACCACTAATCAGTGGAGAATAACCAGGAAGTTGAATAAATCTCATAGGAGTTGTGAGTAAGAAGATATCCCACTTTCTATCCAGATGATTCCAGATTAGCCTGTTCGGACATATGGCAATATCTTCATGATTCTTATCAAACCAGGATGAACCACGATCTAAGAAGCTTTATTTGGAACCACTAATCAGTGGAGAATAACCAGGAAGTTGAATAAATCTCATAGGAGTTGTGAGTAAGAAGATATCCCACTTTCTATCCAGATGATTCCAGATTAGCCTGTTCGGACATATGGCAATATCTTCATGATTCTTATCAAACCAGGATGAACCACGATCTAAGAAGCTTTATTTGGAACCACTAATCAGTGGAGAATAACCAGGAAGTTGAATAAATCTCATAGGAGTTGTGAGTAAGAAGATATCCCACTTTCTATCCAGATGATTCCAGATTAGCCTGTTCGGACATATGGCAATATCTTCATGATTCTTATCAAACCAGGATGAACCACGATCTAAGAAGCTTTATTTGGAACCACTAATCAGTGGAGAATAACCAGGAAGTTGAATAAATCTCATAAGTGTTGTGAGCAAGAAGATATCCCACCTTCTATCCAGATGATTCCAGATTAGCCTGTTCGGACATATGCCATTATCTTCATGATTCTTATCAAACCAGGATGAACCACGATCTAAGAAGCTTTATTTGGAACCACTAATCAGTGGAGAATAACCAGGAAGTTGAATAAATCTCATAGGAGTTGTGAGTAAGAAGATATCCCACTTTCTATCCAGATGATTCCAGATTAGCCTGTTCGGACATATGGCAATATCTTCATGATTCTTATCAAACCAGGATGAACCACGATCTAAGAAGCTTTATTTGGAACCACTAATCAGTGGAGAATAACCAGGAAGTTGAATAAATCTCATAGGAGTTGTGAGTAAGAAGATATCCCACTTTCTATCCAGATGATTCCAGATTAGCCTGTTCGGACATATGGCAATATCTTCATGATTCTTATCAAACCAGGATGAACCACGATCTAAGAAGCTTTATTTGGAACCACTAATCAGTGGAGAATAACCAGGAAGTTGAATAAATCTCATAGGAGTTGTGAGTAAGAAGATATCCCACTTTCTATCCAGATGATTCCAGATTAGCCTGTTCGGACATATGGCAATATCTTCATGATTCTTATCAAACCAGGATGAACCACGATCTAAGAAGCTTTATTTGGAACCACTAATCAGTGGAGAATAACCAGGAAGTTGAATAAATCTCATAGGAGTTGTGAGTAAGAAGATATCCCACTTTCTATCCAGATGATTCCAGATTAGCCTGTTCGGACATATGGCAATATCTTCATGATTCTTATCAAACCAGGATGAACCACGATCTAAGAAGCTTTATTTGGAACCACTAATCAGTGGAGAATAACCAGAAGTTGAATAAATCTCATAAGTGTTGTGAGCAAGAAGATATCCCACCTTCTATCCAGATGATTCCAGATTTGCCTGTTCGGACATATGCCATATCTTCATGATTCTTATCAAAACCAGGATGAACCACGATCTAAGAAGCTTTATTTGGAACCACTAATCAGTGGAGAATAACCAGGAAGTTGAATAAATCTCATAGGAGTTGTGAGTAAGAAGATATCACTTTCTATCCAGATGATTCCAGATTGGGCCTGTTCGGACATATGGCAATATCTTCATGATTCTTATCAAACCAGGATGAACCACGATCTAAGAAGCTTTATTTGGAACCACTAATCAGTGGAGAATAACCAGGAAGTTGAATAAATCTCATAGGAGTGTGAGTAAGAAGATATCCCACTTTCTATCCAGATGATTCCAGATTAGCATGTTCGGACATATGGCAGATATCTTCATGATTCTTATCAAACCAGGATGAACCACGATCTAACGAAGCTTTATTTGGAACCACTAATCAGTGGAGAATAACCAGGAAGTTGAATAAATCTCATAGGAGTTGTGAGTAAGAAGATATCCCACTTTCTATCCAGATGATTCCAGATTAGCCTGTTCGACATATGGCAATATCTTCATGATTCTTATCAAACCAGGATGAACCACGATCTAAAGAGCTTTATTTGAACCACTAATCAGTGGAGAATAACCAGGAAGTTGAATAAATCTCATAAGTGTTGTGAGTAAGAAGATATCCCACCTTCTTCCAGATGATTCCAGATTAGCCTGTTCGGACATATGCCATTATCTTCATGATTCTTATCAAACCAGGATGAACCCGATCTAAGAAGCTTTATTTGGAACCACTAATCAGTGGAGAATAACCAGGAAGTTGAATAAATCTCATAGGAGTTGTGAGTAAGAAGATATCCCACTTTCTATCCAGATGATTCCAGATTAGCCTGTTCGGACATTATGGCAATATCTTCATGATTCTTATCAAACCAGGATGAACCCACGATCTAAGAAGCTTTATTTGGAACCACTAATCAGTGGAGAATAACCAGGAAGTTGAATAAATCTCATAGGTTGTGAGTAAGAAGATATCCCACCTTCTATCCAGATGATTCCAGATTAGCCTGTTCGGACATATGCAATATCTTCATGATTCTTATCAAACCAGGATGAACCACGATCTAAGAAGCTTTATTTGGAACCACTAATCAGTGGAGAATAACCAGGAAGTTGAATAAATCTCATAGGGGAGTGTGAGTAAGAAGATATCCCACTTCTATCCAGATGATTCCAGATTAGCCTGTTCGGACATATGGCAATATCTTCATGATTCTTATCAAACCAGGATGAACCACGATCTAAGAAGCTTTATTTGGAACCACTAATCAGTGGAGAATAACCAGGAAGTTGAATAAACTCATAGGAGTTGTGAGTAAGAAGATACCCACTTTCTATCCAGATGATTCCAGATTAGCCTGTTCGGACATATGGCAATATCTTCATGATTCTTATCAACCAGGATGAACCACGATCTAAGAAGCTTATTTGGAACCACTAATCAGTGGGAGAATAACCAGGAAGTTGAATAAATCTCATAGGAGTTGTGAGTAAGAAGATATCCCACTTTCTATCCAGATGATTCCAGATTAGCCTGTTCGGACATATGGCAATATCTTAATGATTCTTATCAAACCAGGATGGAACCACGATCTAAGAAGCTTTATTTGGAACCACTAATCAGTGGAGATAACCAGGAAGTTGAATAAATCTCATAGGAGTTGTTGAGTAAGAAGATATCCCACTTTCTATCCAGATGATTCCAGATAGCCTGTTCGGACATATGGCAATATCTTCATGATTCTTATCAAACCAGGATGAACCACGATCTAAGAAGCTTTATTTGGAACCACTAATCAGTGGAGAATAACCAGGAAGTTGAATAAATCTCATAGAGTTTGAGTAAGAAGATATCCCACTTTCTATCCAGATGATTCCAGATTAGCCTGTTCGGACATATGGCAATATCTTCATGATTCTCTATCAAACCAGGATGAACCACGTCTAAGAAGCTTTATTTGGAACCACTAATCAGTGGAGAATAACCAGGAAGTTGAATAAATCTCATAGGAGTTGTGAGTAAGAAGATATCCCACTTTCTATCCAGATTGATTCCAGATTAGCCTGTTCGGACATATGGCATATCTTTATGATTCTTATCAACCAGGATGAACCACGATCTAAGAAGCTTTTATTTTGGAACCACTAATCAGTGGAGAATAACCAGGGAAGTTGAATAAATCTCATAGGAGTTGTGAGTAAGAAATATCCCACTTTCTATCCAGATGATTCCAGATTAGCCTGTTCGGACATATGGAATTATCTTCATGATTCTTATCAAACCAGGATGAACCACGATCTAAGAAGCTTTATTTGGAACACTAATCAGTGGAGAATAACCAGGAAGTTGAATAAATCTCATAGGAGTTGTGAGTAAGAAGATATCCCACTTTAATCCAGATGATTCCAGATTAGCCTGTTCGGACATATGGAATATCTTCATGATTCTTATCAAACCAGGATGAACCACGATCTAAGAAGCTTTATTTGGAACCACTAATCAGTGGAGAATAACCAGGAAGTTGAATAAATCTCATAGGAGTTGTGAGTAAGAAGATATCCCACTTTCTATCCAGAATGATTCCAGATTGGCCTGTTCGGACATTATGGCATATCTTCATGATTCTTATCAAACCAGGATGAACCACGATCTAAGAAGCTTTATTTGGAACCACTAATCAGTGGAGAATAACCAGGAAGTTGAATAATCTCATAGGAGTTGTGAGTAAGAAGATATCCCACTTTCTATCCAGATGATTCCAGATTAGCCTGTTCGGACATATGGCATTATCTTCATGATTCTTATCAAACCAGGATGAACCACGATCTAAGAAGCTTTTATTTGGAACCACTAATCAGTGGAGAATAACCAGGAAGTTGAATAAATCTCATAACGGTGTTTTGAGCAAGAAGATATCCCACCTTCTATCCAGATGATTCTAGATTGCCTGTTCGGACATATGCCATATCTTCATGATTCTTATCAAACCAGGATGAACCACGATCTAAGAAGCTTTATTTGGAACCACTAATCAGTGGGAGAATAACCAGGAAGTTGAATAAATCTCATAGGAGTTGTGAGTAAGAAGATATCCCACTTTCTATCCAGATGATTCCAGATTAGGCTGTTCGGACATATGGCAATATCTTCATTGATTCTTTATCAAAACCAGGATGAACCACGATCTAAGAAGCTTTATTGGAACCACTAATCAGTGGAGAATAACCAGAAGTTGAATAAATCTCATAGGAGTTGTGAGTAAGGAGATATCCCACTTTCTATCCAGATGATTTCCAGATTAGCCTGTTCGGACATTATGGCATATCTTCATGATTCTTATCAAACCAGGATGAACCACGATCTAAGAAGCTTTATTTGGAACCACTAATCAGTGGAGAATAACCAGGAAGTTGAATAAATCTCATAGGAGTTGTGAGTAAGAAGATCTCCCACTTTCTATCCAGATGATTCCAGATTAGCCTGTTTCGGACATATGGCCAATATCTTCATGATTCTTATCAAAACCAGGATGAACCACGATCTAAGAAGCTTTATTTGGAACCACTAATCAGGTGGAGAATAACCAGGAAGTTGAATAAATCTCATAGGTTGTGAGTAAGAGATATCCCACTTTCTATCCAGATGATTCCAGATTAGCCTGTTCGGACATATGCAATATCTTCATGATTCTTATCAAACCAGGATGAACCACGATCTTAAGAAGCTTTATTTGGAACCACTAATCAGTGGAGAATAACCAGGAAGTTGAATAAATCTCACAGGAGTTGTGAGTAAGAAGATATCCCACTTTTATCCAGATGATTCCAGATTAGCCTGTTCGGACATATGGCAATATCTTCATGATTCTTATCAAACCA
>NW_026617187.1:0-18737 GCF_000801105.2 Raphanus sativus | reverse complement strand
GTATCGTATTTCATTTTGGTTGGATATGAAAAGTCAAAAATTTAGAAAGTTACCGAAGCTCGTTTTCTTAGATTCCTTTTTGATTCCTCAAGCAAAAAAATATAAGTTAAATTAAAAAAAAAAGTTTTAGGAAAAAAAAGTTAAAAACTTAAACGCTATTTGACTATTAATTAATCCTATAACGGTAGAATTCTTCAACCCTACTATTTAAAAACGGCATGTTGATCTAAACTAATATTTTGAAAATGCAAGAATTTTTTTTTTTGTGACAGATAGACAATAGTCCATGAACTTGCCTATAACGTTGAACCGTGTAAGGTCGAATAATTCTTAATTTAAATACTACTAAATACAAAGTTTAAGACTACCACGTCGGTCGATATTGTGCCTCCACGAATGATGAAACTCTCTCTTTATATAAACTCTCATTTGCAACTCACCTAAATCCATCGACCGACACTTATCTTCCAAGGCAAGAAACAACAGAGTACCTGGCAAAAAATGGCGGTTCCCGCGACAAAAAAGCCTCTGTTGTTGTCTTTCCTCGGCTTTGGCTTCTTTGTTCTCGTTGCATCTGCCGGAAGCTTCTACGAGAGCTTTGATATCACTTGGGGAGATGGTCGTGCCGACATATACGAGAGTGGACAGCTTCTCACTTGCACTCTTGACAAGGTCTCCGGCTCAGGGTTTCAGTCCAAGAGGGAGTACTTGTACGGTAAGATCGACATGAAGCTCAAGCTCGTCGCTGGAAACTCAGCTGGAACCGTAACCGCCTACTACGTAAGGGATCTCCTTGTGAAAATGATTTGATAATTAGGGTTCTTTCTCATATGAAAACCAGTCAGGTAATAAATGAAAATGTCGCCTAATATTGTACATTTTGTGGCAGCTTTCGTCTAAAGGTGCGACATGGGATGAGATTGACTTTGAGTTCTTGGGAAATCTCACAGGACAGCCTTACACTATCCACACCAATGTCTTCACCGGTGGTAAAGGTGACCGCGAGATGCAGTTCCGCCTCTGGTTCGATCCCACCGCTGGTTTCCACACCTACACCGTCCACTGGAACCCTCTTAACATCATGTGAGTATATAGTCTACTAGGGCTGACAAAAAAAAGGTCTATTAGGAAATGCTACATTGATAACAACGGGCAATATTAGTTAGTCTACTGGTTAATTTGATATAAAAGCTTACGATCGCTTTGACACGTCTAATCACATTTTATTGTTATATAAGCGGACAATAAGAATGTTTCGCATTGTAATGTTTTTTCTATGTAAACTAGACATGGTCGGATAGAATTGTTTATTTGGTATAAACTTTTTTTACCGACCAAATCGTGTTTTAAACATACGGAGACAAAAACGAAGAAGGATGTTTGGCATTTAAAACGTCTAGAATCACTTGTCATGTTTTTCTTACAAACTCTCTTGTGTCTGAAGCTTCCTTGTGGATGGGATCCCAATTCGGGTGTTCAAGAACAACGAGAAAAATGGAGTGGCATACCCTACGTCCCAACCCATGAAGATATACTCAAGCCTTTGGGAAGCTGATGACTGGGCCACGCAGGGCGGTCGCGTGAAGACAGACTGGAGCAACGCACCATTCAGAGCACATTACAGGAACTTCGACGACAAAAGCTCATGTAGCAGGACATCAAACTTGACATGGGTGACTTGTGACGGAAACAAGAACTCGTGGATGTGGACCACTCTCAATGACCGCCAGATCGGTCAGATGAACTGGGTGCAAAAAGAATTCATGATCTACAACTATTGTACCGATTACAAGAGGTTCCCTCAGGGTTTTGCCAAGGAGTGTTACCTTTGAAAACTTTGGTTGATCCTCCTACATTGAGAATTTTCGAGCATTTTCCTCAATAATTTTTATTTTATTTCCCTTTCGTGTTATTTCATTCTTGTGATGTTACTTTGATTTATTCTCTTTTATTCAAGTGTTTCTGAGATGCGATAATACATACACGCATATATAATGTTACTGAGAAAATAAAAAGTTGTACTTGATAATTCATAATTCATTCTATCTCGAAGGTATATGGTCTGACTGTTTATTAATATGTTTGGCAGTGATTGTTTTTTTGGCGTCCAGTGTGTACGCAACATCAATGTTCTATAAGATACACACCGAAATATAGTAACAGACAACTTTGAACTTGTTAGATTTAGTATGCAGCGTATGACATGAGAGAAACAGACGATTGGACAATGGAGTAGCGTCTACCTCTTTAGATACATTAGGATGAATGGACCGCCATGTACATCCATGAATATTTACATATTATTTCAATATTCTTGATTTAATCACCAACAAAAGAAAAATATTACATTTATTTTTGTTATTACATATTCCAAATCTGACAAATCTATATTTTTCTTAATGTAAAATATGTCTTTTACTAAACAAAAAGTATAAAATTTTTGAATGTATTTAGCATAAGTTTTTTTTTGTTTTTCACATAACTATTTTAATTTAAATATTATTAAATCTGGTTTGCATATAATACAATTTCAAAATGTATGAAGATATACTTTTGTCGTATAACAAAAATTTAGATTAACATTTATATAAGGTCCATTTTGTTTTCTTTCATTTGAATTTTCATTATATTTTTATCTGACCTGGACTCATACTTTTTCTTTTCCTTACTAGTACTTGAGAACTTACATGAAGGTTCTCCACTTACATTAGAAGGTTGCAAAGTACACACAATGATACAACGTAAAACAAGAGTTGGCTTGTCTACCTTGGAAGGTAAGATAAGATAACTTATCATTTGATGGACCCATCCTATGCGACATCAATCCGGACCAATATACCAAAAGACTGTCTATACTATACTTAAGAGTATCTGACGGTGAACTGCTCCATTTAAGACTTGGCTGGTTCATCCCTTGCTTTTCAACACACAACTTTCTGTTCGGTTGCTCAAAGCTCATGAAACGACGTAGTTCTAAACCCAGCCACAGCCCATGATTAAAGTAAAGCACTGTAAAGAAGACCCGATAAAAAAATTAAAGCCCAATTAATGGTGACGCTTATATATAGCTCTCACAGGTCGAGAGTTTAGTTGGTTGTCGAACTATGTTATCAGCATCTCCAACTAGATTCGTTGCTCAAAGAATCTCATTCCGATCATCTAATACGATTCCGACAATCTTACTTCCTCCCTTTCCCAGAGGTTTCCAGCAGAGATCGTTGACCAAAGCTTCACTAAACGCTCGAATCGTAGCAGCTATGTCGACCACCACCACCACCACCGCCGTCAACGCCGTCACAGACGCCGGCAGAGGTAACATCACTCACGTCATATTCGACATGGACGGGCTCCTTCTAGGTAACTTCGGTTTTTTTTGGCTTCTGTGGTTCTTTAATGTAGTTCGTGCGTTATTGTCACTGTGAGGCTGTTTTGTAAGAAGTTGTGTGTTAAAGTTGTAAACTTTATGCTATTTGTGTTCTCTCGTTTCAGTGGTAAAGACATAAACTTTACTTAAAGGATGTGTGTTGCTGGTCCTAAACTCTCACTATTGAGTGTATAGCTTTATGTTGATTTATGTTCTGTGTACTGTTTTTTTTTTTTTGTAGACACTGAGAAGTTTTACACGGAGGTACAGGAGAAGATACTTGCTAGATACAATAAAACGTTTGACTGGTCTTTGAAAGCCAAGATGATGGGTAGGAAAGCCATAGAAGCTGCCACGCTTTTCGTCGAAGAATGTGGAATCAGCGACTCTCTTTCACCAGAAGCCTTCATTGTAGAGAGAGAGTCAATGCTGCAAGACCTCTTCCCTACAAGTGACCTTATGCCAGGTTACAACAATACAATGAGATTACAAATTGTTAGAAATTATAACTTTTTGCTGACATGATTGATCTCTTTTCTCTAATGCAAGGAGCTAGCAGACTTCTCAGACATCTCCATGGGAAAGGAATCCCAATTTGTGTAGCCACAGGGTATATCTGTTTCTTCTGCATCAGCACATCAATAATACAACACTGATAGTGCATTCAATCGTTTTGCACATATCTGATCTGTTATGTAATGACGCTAATGATGTTAATGCAGTACACACACACGACATTTTGATCTGAAAACGCAAAGACACCGGGAGCTTTTCTCCTTGATGCATCACATAGTGCGGGGAGATGATCCAGAGGTGAAGCAAGGGAAGCCTGCTCCTGACGGTTTTCTTGCTGCTGCCAGGAGATTTGAGGTCGTTCATACTATATATATACATAATACTGTAGAATTGAAACACACTGATGCTACGAGCTTGTAAATAAAACTAATAATGTATGCGGATTTCATAGGACGGGCCTGTAGATCCACGCAAAGCTCTGGTGTTTGAAGATGCTCCTTCCGGTGTCATGGCAGCTAAAAACGCTGGAATGTAAGTTGGTTCCTGGTTCCAAATTCTCTCAAAGGATGAGCTAGTTAGTTTGTGGTTGAGTTTGAGAGTCCCTAAAAGGCTAACATGTGTGTGTGTGTGTGTGTGTTTTTTCTTTCAACCAGGAATGTAATAATGGTACCGGATCCGAGATTAGACAAGTCCTACTGTGGTGTTGCCGATCAAGTTCTAGCCTCTCTTCTAGATTTCAAACCAGAGGAATGGGGCTTACCTCCGTTCGAGGATTCACAAAACTAAGACCACAAAGCTTCAGTTTAACAGTATCCTCAAGCTATAAGATTCTTTTATGATTGAAGAAGACCTGTACTCTGGCTGTATGGGAAATAATGTTTGTGTTCATCATACACTTGACTGACAATAAAATGATTTGATTCTTATTGGGGTCTTTTTGTTATATGTTATGATTTGATAATAAATTTCTAATACTTTATTGGTAATGAGTGACTCTGACATTACCAAAACCCTTGTATTGATGCTAGCCTAAGTTAGTACAATGGTATGTAACTTATTGATAGAGAGACCTGGCCAAAGAGAATGGTATGTCAATAAGTTACAATGGTATGTAACTTATTGATATGAAAGATCTTTTAGATTAATAAAAAAAGAGTTTCTGCTCTAACTTCGTATAAACGGCTTTCAGTTTCATCGAGAAACATCAACTTCAACGAGTCATTTCAGTTTTTGGTTTTCAGAAGATTTACAGTATCTAAAAGATCCATATCTGGAACAAAAAAATTGGTTCAAGAATTGCTTGTTTCAGCTCAAGAATCCTTGGTTAGACCAGTGTGCTTGTGTAGTTTGGGAAGAGGTTGACCAATGTGTCGAGAGTATCAGGATGAAACTTCCTTGCAAACAGATAACAAGGCCGTGTAATCCCGTTCCACGTACATGGCCAATGCAGCTCATCTCCATGCTTCAAAAACCACAAGTCCAAAAGTATAAACAAAGAGATGTAGATAGGCCACAATAGAAAAGATCTGCTAGAGCATATACCTCTCCCACACTTGTGACATGTGTACTCATCTCTTCGGTCTGAAAAGGGAGAAACGAAAAAAAAGTAGAATAAGAAGCTAATTATGACAGTTTGCAAGAGTTGTGTGTTTGAAACCGTACTGTGACATTTTTCATGAAATCTAATGATATCTCATTTGCTGTGTAAGTCTTGGGATGCCACTGTCGTTCAGACCAATCAACATAAGTCACTGACCAGTTAGAGATCCCCATAGGATCAATCATCTGAAAGAAGATCCAGCAAAACAAACAAACAAAAATTGTTTCAGCATCTAAGAAGACTGCAGAAGATGGGGTGTGTGTGTGTGTGTGTTAAGAAGCATATCCTCCTCACACTGAAGAATGTTGGCAAGTAATGTTCATCTGCAATGCAGTTCTTGTCAGCCTCTATCCCTGGCTGAAATTTATATAAACTTTCTTGTCATAATCAAAACTAAAAACCAAAACTATTCAGCTGCAGGACAAACTTACTCCACAATATTGGCGGAACTTTGAGTAGTAGAGACCATCAGCCATCACTATAACCGCGTGTTGTCGCTTCATTGTGAACCACTGGCCCAGAAGAAGTAACAACAGTCAACAGCAGTAACTACTTAAGACAGTCTCTTAGAGACTAAAAGTTTGTCTTTACCTGAGCACCCTTTCTAAAATCTTCCCTAGCAATCTCAGGTAACATGTGTTCCATGTGTCTACCAGTTCCATGAGGACCAGGATCCACAAAACTTGAGAGACATAAATATAATTGAAGCTTGTGTCAATGAACATTAATAAAGATTCTTTTGATTAAAGAGATTCATTTACCTCTCAATGAAGCTGACGTTGGAGTACATCAAATATCTATAGGTGTAGTCAAAATTATGCAACGGTATACAACTGCATATAGAGAAAATAAAAGTTCATGTGCAGTGCAGAAGAAGATCTTAGTTTGGGACACTTGAAAAGCAAGATTGAAACCATTACCTCTCTGAAAGAAGAACAAAGTGTTGGTTATCAGGATCTTCAAGAGCACTAACCAGTAGCCTCTTCTCAGCATCAACCATAGAGATCCTACCCCAAGTGACCTCATCACTATGGATCGCTCGATCAGAAAAGTGACTACTGATATGAACTGGCCTTTCCTTGGAGGGGTGGATGTAGATAGAGAACTTCCCTTCATGACCCTTTCAGATTAAAACCACAACATATTAGTAAGTATAAATATGTGAACACTCTTTCGTTGAGGTGTGTGTTTGTTTACCGTGAAAAAGTCATCCCAGAGCTTCTCAAACGGCAAAGTACCAGGAGTCAAGAATAAGAAAGCGATTTTAGAGTTTTCGGTGACGAAGGGAGGAGGCGTTTTGAGTATGTCTCTGGCCACTGCTCGTGCTGCTACCTCTTCGTCAGTGAGTTTCCTGACGTGAATAGGTAGCCACGAGGAGGAGGTCTTGCTGTGTCGTGGAGACATCATGTGAGTACAGATGAGAAGCATGCTGAGCACTGAAACTGCCAAGACGAGCCATAAGGGCTTCTTGAGAGATGTGTGGTGACGTGGCACTTGATAACTCTTCTGCTGCGCCTCAACCATTTGGAAACCGAATCACGCCTCCCTTCTAGTTGAAACGCATACAAAAGATGGAATCTTTATTTCATACTAGCCATTGCCTGAAGAAGAAAGATTTGAGGTTTTATAAATTGAGAACACAAACAAAAGTCGGATTCAGACCGGAAAACACGGAGATATTTAAGTAACGTTTCGAAACTAATCTTTTAAAAGAAGAAGAATCCAATCAGCAAAATGGAGAATTGTGAAAACCGCAAAAAAAAAAAAAAAAAAAATGCACGTTGTTCCTCACTATCACTCTCTAGCAAGCACACACGTAGGAACATAACTTAAAGCCTTTTAAGTAAGTGAAAGTCTCGTGAGCATTCATTCCCCTCCGACCAAACTAAAGTCCAAAAAGCTACAAATCTCAGATTCGCTTTCCAGCAGTTACAAAGACTTTAAAAAGAGACACTGTAGCGAGTCAAAGTTGCATATTTACCTTAAATAAAATTTCGAGCTGAGCTGAAACAAAAACGGTAGAATGAATGAAGAAAGACAGAGTCTTTGTCCAAAACCCAGATCTCAAAAATTCAACTTTGATCCTCAAGATCTAGGTCAACAAACAGAAGAGTGATTCTGCGATTATAAGGTCGAAAGAGAGAGAGAGAGAGAAAAGGAGAGCTTTTTTTCTTCTTTAAGATTCTTTAAGTTTCTAAAACCATGCATACAAGTAAACTGAAAGACGATTTCAGAGCCTTTTTCATTTCTTTTTATACTTGATTCACTTCCTCTCTATTGGGTTTGAAAACATATTTTTAAATACAGGGATTCCATTTTCTCCAGTAATTTCTCTTCTTTTTTTTTTTGTCACTGACTCCAATAATTTCTCTTATTGTTTTGTTATTAGATTATAAATTTAGTTCAAAAGGATCTACATTTCTACTTTGGGTTGGATTTGAGTTGGCTTCACGACTCTTGGCCCTTTTCTGAATCGGTAATGGAACATAAATGTTTCCAAGTGGATGGTCTAAATAACGAATTAAGTTCTGTCATCGCACTTAGGACAGTCCTACCACGACGCCGGAAGACCTGCTTGCTTACGGACACTAATTAATTGATTTGATTTTGTTTTGTTTTATTAGCAGCTAAACTCGAACCTGAGATCATGAGCCGCACTCTCTCTCTCTCTCTCTCTCTCTCTGGAAGGTGATGGATGGTCCATACGACCATACTACATGTAGAGCTTTTGACTCTGCCCAACAACATACGAGACGCAAGTGAATATGATGATATTTATAATCGATACTAGATCATGACCCGCGCTTCGGAAACGCGGAATATTTTATGATTCAAAATTTTGTTAATAATGTTACAAATATTTAATATGTAAGAATTTTGTCTATTTAAAAAACTACGTTTAAATCAACATTTTTAAATCTAATTTAGATCATCGAGCCAGTAAACCCGGTAATCCGATATATAATCATGTTTGAATTGGTTAAAAAGTAATGGGTTAATAAGTTTGATTTGAATCCACTTTGAATATATCATATAATACGACTATTATATAAAATTAATTGGTTAAGGAGTAATGTATTGCATGGTGATCATCGCATGGACTTATTGGATGGTGATTATGAAATCTCAAATTTAACATTACTGCATGTTAGTTATGAAATCAATTGGGAAAGAAAATATTTTTTTTGAATAGAAAAAAAATGAGCCAACTGATAAAATGAATGTATATAAGGTAGCATAGAATAAGGAAATAATTTACTAACATTAATTGTTAGTTAATAGGATCAGAAAATATATCATATCTAATAGTAGGTCCAATTTAAAAATCCACATAGAAAAAGTCATAATGTTTCTGTTTTAATAAGATAGATATTGTGATGTGGAGTCATGTATATAACTTTAGTCATGTACGAGAGAGTCATGTGTATAGGCTTTGTCATTGTGATATAGTAGTAAATCAGTGTTTGACCCAAAAAAAAGTAGTAAATCAGTGTAATTTGAGTCTTTTTGTTTTGGTTTAAAGCTTTGGTTATGTGATTGGGTTTGTATATACTCCCACATTATGCATTTTCTTAATTAAAGAAAAAAAATTATTTAGTTATATGGGTTATATATATGGTATTGGAAGCCCTTTTTTAGAATCCTAAATATTATCTTGTTTCCTATCAAAATTTTCTGTCATACTTCTTTTTTTTTCCCGTCATATTTCATTTCCCATTTCTCATGAATCTCGTCAATTCTTACCAAACATGTACTTGTAATAAACTATATCAGGGCAAATATGTTTTTTTTTATAAATTAGTTCTAAGCTTAATTTAATTGTGCGCTTTACAGCCTAGTAGATGTCTCTTATCTGTTAGCATCATTGAAATTTTATGAAATCATGAAAAAAAAATCCGAAAGGAAGGTTAAGAAGTAGCTAGTATTAAAAGTCACCAGTAATCTAAAACCAGTTTTACACCGAAACGAGATTAGCCGACTCGTCACGTCTCAGGTTTCAAATTGACATCACCTTCCTGCAAATCAAGAAAATGTGAGAGATATTTTGTAGTTTGTATGGCTTGTGTGGATTTCCTTGTTTAATTATTTTTCTTCTCGAATTCAGTACATTTGAGTTTAAAGGATTACCTTGGATCAATTCCACTAATTATTTACAACATCCTTAAGAAATTCTTGACTTCTAAGATACATAAACTTGTTCCGTATGTTTAATGATATCCAAATTTCACTAAGAACTTGTACAAAATGTTATTTCTAGCACATTAATTCAAACACAAATTATATTTACACTGTTAAAAAAAGAATTTATGTACACTAGCGATGATTGATTAAAAGAGATTAATTAAAGTGTAATCCAAGAACCAATTTTTATTCTAGAACAACGATTTATTTTTTAATATATAAATTGGAAAAAATAGAAGGAATAATATTTTGGTAAATCGATAATGCTCAAAAAGTAAAAAACTCCACAAACTTTTGAAGAAAAATGAAAGAAAGCACCATAACGGTGGAAAACTGGAAATGACATTTTTTATTGCCATTACAGGAAAAAATCTAAACATATAAAAAAATCTGAGTGACTTAACCAAAGATAGTCACTTTATGTTTTACAAGACACCAATGCAATCAATACCCTTGTCTCTCTTCTCTCTCCTCTCTCCTCCTTGTCTCTTTGACTCTGACGACCTAAATAAGAGCAGCAGCAGCAGCAGACTCTAGGGTTTGTTATACAGTGAATCTTCCTCGCCGAATAATCCCCCAACCTTCTGGTAAGCCAAAGTAGTCACTTCCTCTTCTCTTCTCCCTCTCTCTTTTCACTTGTTGCTTCGTTTCTAGGGTTCTTTTGGGAATACGAAATCTAAGATTACCTGCTTACGCTCTGTTTCTTCTCTCTCTGCCTTCTCGTGTTGGGTTTTCACTTTCTTTCGAGGAGCATTTACATGGTTCATGTAATATGTCATAGAGACTCTTTAAGTTTCTGCTCTTGGTTGTTCTCTCTGTGTTCTTTACTTTTTCACCTTTTTACTACTCGATTTCGAGAAAAAGGTTCAAACTTTCTGCAGATTCTTACTTGTTTCCTTGAGAAATGTATAAACTTGAGGCAAATTAGAGATTTTGATAATAACTTGCTCTGTTTATGAACAATCTCATTTACTTATCATGTTGATGAATTAGTATGTGTGCCTGTGAATATGATTAGTTAGTTTGTGTTAAATGTCGCTTTCTTGTTCATGTTGTAGACGAACGAAAGCAACAACCTTTTTTAAGCAAATGGCAACTGAGAATCCTATTAGGAGGATGTCTGGGAACAACGAGAGATGGTCTAACTCTAGACCTGTTTCTGTCCCTAACCGAAGTGAAAGTGCGCCTCCGAGCATGGAAGGATCGTTTCTAGCTGTTGATAGTCTCTTGTCACGACAGGGGACACACGACAGGGCAGCTCAGGAGCCTCAACACAACCTGACCCGCACACCTTCTCCACCTGTTTATTACCCTACTACCACCGAGTATCAGTTCGTAGACAATCGTGTAGGTAGAAGTAACCGGGGATTGAATATAGTTAGTTCTCCTCCCATTCATTTGTCCCAAGCTACACTCTCTACTCACAAGGAAGTGTCTGAGGATGAAGTAGTCTCTCAACAGCAATCTGTTAATAGTGTTTCTCATAGCACAAACGTGGTCGACATTAGTCAAACCCCTCAACATAGTCGTCCTAACTCTTCAGATGCTGAAGTCGTAGTTAGAGATAACGCTGCTTCAACTGGCACAGAGAATAGTAGTCCAGATGAGTCCTCCACCATCATCTCTAAGATGAAGAAAACTAGCATATCTGGGTCCGGGACAGCTAAACACACTCGAGAGCCAAGGCAGATGTATCCACAACAAACTAATGTAACATGGATTCAAAGTGGCGGCAGCGGCAACGGCATGAGTTATCACAGTAGTGTTAACGGGACAGGACAGTTTCATTATGGTCAGCATGTGCTTCAGTCTTCAGGCTTTACTCCTCCACCTTATGCTGCTACTCAAACGGGTTACGTGACTTCACCACCAGCTCAAGTCTATAACATGCAGTCTCCTCCTGGTGTCTACTCTCCACAGTATGGTTATGGTGGACCGTACACTAACATGACCCCACACCCACAGTTTATGCCTGGATTCCCTTCACATGGTCCCGCCCCGCTTATTGCCCGTCCAGAGTTTAGTCCTCAGTATGCTGAAAGTTTCTATGCTCCTCCACAAGGTCAGCCTTCTTTTCCAGATCCTATGTATATGCAGTACAGTCAACAGGCACTGGGGCATATGAATGCTCCTAGGGGGAACCATAAGAATGCTCCTGAGGCTCAAGAAGGTGAGCAGAAGTTCGTCAGGCAGATAAGAGGACTAAATACCTATAGTGTGGGTAGAATGGGAATGGTGGGTCTTAATTACTATGGAGGCCAGCCAAGTATGGGCATGATGGTGCAATATCTGCCTAGTGCTCCTCCTGGCACTGTTCCCTATGTAGAGGCATACCCTGGGTGGCAGCAGCCACATGGAAGCTTGGAAGGTACCAATGGTCCGAGATTGTGCAATTTTCTTGAAGAGCTCAAGTCTGGAAAAGGCAGGAGGTTTGGTTTATCAGACATCACAGGACACATTGTTGAGTTCAGGCAAGTTTTTTTCATCTTTCTTTCTTTCCACAAGTCTGTTCTTGGCTCTCTTTTTATTAAACTTTGTTATCTTTTACAGTGCGGATCAGCACGGGAGCCGATTCATTCAGCAAAAGCTTGAGAACTGTAATCCAGAAGAGAAAGAATCTGTATTTAGGGAACTACTTCCTCATGCTTGCAAGCTAATGACAGATGTGTTTGGCAATTACGTCATTCAAAAGGTCTGTTTCCTAGTTGAGAGCCTATGTCCTCACAATGCATTCCCCCCCCCCTTTCCTTTGATTATTTGCGGTTATCTTGTTTCAGTTTTTCGAATACGGAACCCAATCACAGAGAAAAGAACTCGCGGATCAGCTCGTGGGACAGATAGTACCTCTCAGTATGCAGATGTACGGTTGTCGCGTGATACAAAAGGTAACAAGAAGTCATTCATTTCTTTTCTTTGTCTAGAACTTGGAGTTTGTTAACTCCTGGTTTGAAACTTTGTTTACTGGTGTAGGCACTTGATGTCATAGAGCCTGACCAGAGAGTTCGTCTAGCACGTGAGCTCGACGGGGAAGTCATGAGGTGTGTTCGAGACCAAAATGGAAACCATGTGATCCAGAAATGCATCGAGAGTATTCACGCAGACAGAGTTGGTTTCATGTTGTCTGCATTCCGTGGTCAAGTCTCCTCTCTCTCTATGCATCCTTATGGCTGCCGTGTCATACAGGTAGTAACTAAAGAACTCACTTAAAAACAGACTGTTCTCTATGCATTTAGTAACTCAAGAACAAATGTGTTATTATGTTATAGAGGCTTATGGAGCGTTGCTCAAATGAGCATCAGTGTCAGTTCATCACCGAGGAGATACTGGAGTCAGCACGTGTCCTTTCCAAGGATCAATATGGCAATTACGTCATACAGGTCTGTCAAATGAATTTAAAAAATAAATCAAAACGTCATAGTTTCCAACCAATGTTGTTGTTGTTGTGACAGCATGTCTTGGAGAAAGGGACATCTGAAGAGCGAGAGAGGATCGTGAGGAAACTATCAGGGCACATAGTCCAGCTTAGCCTGCATAAGTTTGCATCGAATGTTATAGAGAAGTGTCTTGAGCATGGTGGCAGGATCGAGCGGGACCTCATCATCAAAGAGATTGCAGGGCCTGATGAGAGCTATGATAGTCTATTGGTGAGCAAAAAGGGACCAAACCTGATTAACATTTCTTTTCTTCTTAAACTGATAATAGGATATTATTATTAACTGTAATAAGCTCACCTTTTGAACAGATGATGATGAAGGACCAGTATGGAAACTATGTGGTGCAGAAGATATTCGAGACGTGTAGTGTTGATCAGCGTGTGGTGTTGGTCAGCAGAGTCAGAATGCATGCTTCTGCTTTGAAGAAATACACTTATGGGAAACATATTGTCACTCGTTTGGAACAGCCCTTTGGTGAAGGTACTAACTTCCTCAACTTCAAAGTTTTAAGTGTGAATAATCACAATCTTAGAAACATAAAAGACTTGTCTTAATGTCTTATATTGACATGTGCATAAGGACTGGATAGACTTGAAATGGTTAAATGGATCTATTGTTTCATTGAGATGTCTGCTTTGTTTTGTGTTCGGTAGAAAGCCGAGAATCAAGGCGATGAGTGGCTCTTCTGATTCAAGATAGTGACTGATTCAGATATAGTCGATACAGGTCGCAATGATTGTGAAGAATGTTGTTTGTACTTTAGAATTTGATCATAGCCGTTGTGATGATTGTGTGGCCATGTTGGTAGTAAATATTGGATAATTGTATCAGTAGTGTACACTAGTATGTGTAACTTGGTTTGTGGATTCATCAAAAAACAATTCAAAACTTCTGCCAACAGTTTTATTCATTTCAAATCGTTATAGTTTGTCATCACATTGCAATAGAAAAAACTTATCAAAAAAATAAAAAGGTAACATAACAACAAAAATAAGGAGAACTATATTGAGGGATCATGCTCCTGTAGTGGTAACATACTTGATGAGCATTTTCACAATCTCCTTAGAGACCTTTGAACTAGACTCCTTAAGGTTCTGGATCCTGCCGTCTGTCTCCTCTTCTAAACGTTTTGCAGCTGCTTCTTGTTCTGTCTGAAAATAAAGAAGGTATAGAATGAGTACGAAACCTAGCTCAGTATCTAGTTTTTGTTTTTGGTTCTGATTACCCCAGAGATTTGTGTCTGATACTCTTCTTCTAGACGGGACCGATACTCTTCCATTTCCTTCTCAGCCTCGTCTTTTGCTTGCTTCATTCTTGCTAGTTTTGCTGATCATTGATTCATCCATCAAAATATAAATAAAAAAAAAAGAAATGATGAAAAGGATTTATAAAAATTTATTTAAAGCGTTAATAAAATATATATTTTTTTAACATAATTTGAAAGCTTAGATCTAGGTTATAAAAAAAATTGAGAAAATCAATGTTTCGCTGGGTCGGTCCTATACCCCTAATAAACCAAGAAACCGTCAAAGAAAAGACTATACCGGTCCTAGCAGCTGAAACGATCCGGCCAGCTTCTTGTTCAGCAGTTAAAAGCATCTGAATCCCACCTTGGCCTCTTATAGAATCCATGGCTTGTGTTCTCCTCAAAGACAATGAAGACTTGTGTTTATTTCTTTTTAAGCAGACAGAAATGGAATCTGTTGATAATATGAGCGTCTTTGGTTATGGTTTTAATTAGATGGAGAGCTTTTCTCTCCTTGGTTCATGGAGTTAGTTTTTGACTAACTGTTTTGAAATTAGAATGAGTTTACAAAACATCGCGTGATCACCGGATCAGTATCGATATGTTATCTATAAATGTTGTGTAAATTATGAAATAAAAGGGATTATAAACGTAATATACATTCTCTAGGGCTGCTTATCTTCACTGGCTACTGAACATGATCATAGAAGAATATGATCATTGCATGCTAGTGAATATCTACATTATGATGTATCTACGTCTCTGATCCTCAGCTCTCAAAATTAGGAAAAATAAAATTATTTAATTTAACTTTTAATAACCAGCTCAAATACATTACACTACCACAAATGCAAAAGAACACCTAATCCCAAATATAACTAAATCATGCACATGCAGTTAGATCATTAATTTGCATTTAATCTTGCACCATGCCTTCCCTGTTTAAAAGATACTAATAATGATAAAACTATCACATCCATACTATAGATTTGTCAATAGAAACAAGTTGTTTTTTTTTGAAACAAAGAAACAAGTTGTTCGAGTTGGAAAACAAAGTAAGAATCATGTAGAAATATTATCAAGATCACAGTATAAGATGGTGATCAATAGGATGTGGTTATTTTTAGCAATCCTTATAGCGTCTTGTCTTCTTCGATTCAAGGCGGTGTTAGTGGTCTCGGCCGGAGCATTTGTCATATTTGCGTTTAACGCGGCGATGGTTTGGTTAAATGTTTGGTTGCTGTTCAGAGGCCATACTTTGATGTTTTTGTCTCCTTTTAGTTTGTTGTTTTTAGTTCTTCTTCAACAAAAAGTGTCTTGAAAATTGCCAAAAAACAATATCTGTACATACACATTTGTCTCTAGATTCATAAGTTTATTGAAACTTAACAATAGATGAAGCAACGGCAGCATAAAAGGTTATTGATTTCCCTCATGTTTTATACAAATAAAAGAAAAATCTCGTGTGCGTAATAAACAAATACGCTATTATTTTGTCCCTCTCACACATAACATCTTGTGTGGTATTTAAAAAACAATATTTTCTTTTGGTTAAATGTTAAAAGTATTACATTATTTTATAAAGAAACATGTGTGACGATATATATCAATATCCACGAGTTGTAAGAGGTTTTCAGACACAAACTTTCCTCAGAAGAGCCACTTTATATTATATTTTGAATTTGATGGATGTTTTCTGTTTTCCTTTTAATAAGTGGTAATATTATCATTTACAAAAAAAAAGTGGTAAAATTGTACCTACAAATCCAAGAGCATTCCCAATGGTAAGTTTCTCACAATAAGTATCCAAGAGTTATAAAATTATTAGTTTTAATATAACTTAATTAACAATTAAAATTTAAACTACAAAAAAAATTAAATCCATTCATAAATCAACACATAGACAGAAAATATCTACTTTTTTTTGTTGAGGATAAGTGCAGAGAACTTTTTCTTCACCTCTTTCCACTTTTTTCCATATTTTGCACTGTTTGAACTTTAAAAAGTTTTAGATATTCAATTAAGATAGTCCAATGGGGTTGCCCTAAGAGCCCTGCTATTTCTGCAATGACAATACAAAACGTGTATCTTACGAGATATTAATCTCTAGTTTAGACTGATGTGGTGATGATCACTACTTTATAAATTGTCACTTGTTTAGTTTCTTAATTGCACATGCATGGTTGGTTTCCGGGTGACGAACAAGTATTGTATCCCATCATTTAAAATTTCCGGAGATGAATAGATTTTCCCTTGGGTCGATCTCTCTATACCTCTCTATACTTTATATAGAATCTAGTAGATACACATAAGAAGCATCGATACGTTAATTTACCTCTAGATCCATGTTTTCCACTTTTACCCACAAATAATGAAGCAATCCAAAAATGATTTAAAATATCTCAATTTGTCGATCAAGAAATATAGAATGCCCACTTATACGGTTTTTATACACAATTCAAAATAAAGCGGGAGATCATACTTTATTAGACACTTATTAGTTATTAGTAGAGAGCATCATACCTAGGCGTAATCATACCAAACGATTGAAACCAATAAACTTGGTCTTATGTCTTCTTTCACTTAATGCTCTATCCCTCTCTAAACACTCTCCCTATTTTAGTTTATCTTCCTTGTTTTCTCATCATATTTCCTCTTCAACAACTAAACACACCTTTTCCGATAACAATGGAGCCGTCCGATGATCTGGCGACGGAGATGGAGAATGAGAAGAAGGCGGTGACTCAAAAGGTGTCATTGCTTAAGCTCTTCTCCTTCGCAGATTTCAACGATTGTGTTCTCATGACTCTCGGATCAATCGGCGCGTGCATTCACGGCGCCTCCGTTCCGGTCTTTTTCATATTTTTTGGCAAACTTATCAACGTTATTGGTATTGCTTATCTAGATAGTCACCAAGCCTCTCACAAAGTCGCCAAGGTTTTTATCTATTTTCTGTAGGATATAATCTTATATCTTTATACTAAAGAGAACTTTCACCTGTAAAATTGTTCTTTGTACCAGGTTAAACATTATTATAAATTTCGAATGAAATTTTAGTAATCTTTTTTTTTATGATTACACGGCTTAACTTTTATTTATTTTGGTGCAGTACTCGTTGGGTTTTGTATATCTCAGTGTGGCTATACTATTCTCATCATGGTTAGGTAAATAACAATTATAAAATTTTAAACAAAACAATCTCTTATTATAATTCATTTTGTAAGTTAGTAGATAAGAATATAATAAAATGGAAACAGAGGTTGCATGTTGGATGCATACGGGAGAGAGGCAAGCAGCAAAAATGAGGAGAGCTTATCTCCGGTCAATGTTAAGTCAAGACATAAGCTTATTTGATACTGAAGCTTCCACCGGAGAAGTCATATCCGCCATCACCTCCGACATCCTCGTCATCCAAGACGCACTCTCTGAGAAGGTACCTCTCTATACCTAACCAAACCGGTATTGGCTCCTAATTAAATAGTTTGGCTATGTATTCTTTTCTTTTTTAATAAATTTTTTGGCTCATGTATTGTGTTGCGTTTGTCAATATATTGAATTAGCTCAATGATTATATCTATGTATTAGACGAATTTCTTCTTCTTTTTTTTGTGAGGTACTTATTAGTAACTAAATGCAATCAAATTTCCTTACTGTTAAATATATATACACAAATCTTTTTATTTGTTTTTGTGCAACGACCTAGTAAAGTTTACCGCCTAACGCGTTGGTGATCAAATTCAGAAACTTTTTACATGGATTGTGTTTTTTCCTACACGTGGGTTGTTTACTCCTTATCAGTCTACACGTGGGTTGTTTACTCCTTATCAGTCTTAATGTGAATCACAATATGGTCATATGACTCATGGCTTAGCCCAATGAATTAATTATAAGGAGTTATTTACAGGATCTCCTTTGGTTTTGGGTAATTTTTAAACTAGTATTTTTTTCAACAGTAAATTCAAAATTTATTCTACATTTATTTTTCCTTTTTTTGTAATATGCTTTGGTCCTTAATGCAAAAATATTTAATGCATCGTCTTTGATTCGGTTATAGCTGCATTGCATTTATATGGCGTTTGAGTTTGCTACGATTTAATTTATATTTAAATGTTGATCTATATTAATTTGGTTATTTCCATCAAGCCAGCCACTTAAACAGCCTGGTCGCTTAATTTCAAAATTTTAAGGTGATCACGCAGATCTTGTTCATGGTTTTATGATAACCGGTAAGATTCGTTGCAGGCAGGGAACTTCTTGCACTATATAAGCCGGTTCGTAGCCGGTTTTGCAATCGGATTCACGAGCGTATGGCAAATAAGTCTCGTCACTCTAGCCATAGTCCCTCTCATTGCTCTAGCTGGCGGTGTCTATGCGTTTGTAGCCATCGGACTTATC